>NC_084618.1:3126583-3379083 GCF_033978795.1 Nerophis ophidion | reverse complement strand
ATATAAAAGTTGCTTAGAGGATTATATCATTTATGAATGATTTTAATGCTTTTAAAAATGTTATAGATTAATCTAATTAGTGTTTTTTGTTGTTTATTTTAAATCTCCCTTAACATACTTTCTGATGAAAACCAACAATATACATGTTTGTTTGAAAAGGAAAGACAAAGAATAAAAATACATTCTTATAATTTTTTTTAAATGATAATATTTACCAATGTATATTTTCCAAACTTAAACATTTTTTAAAATTCAATAATTTAGTCATTTAGTTATACTTTTTGATGAAAACCAACAATATACATTTTTGTTGGAAGAGAAAAGATAAAAAATAAAAATAAATTCTTATAATTTAAAAAAAATGATGTTATTTTACAATGTATATTTTCCAAACTTAAACATTTTTTTTAGTTCAATAGTTTAGTCATTTAGGTATACTTTATGATGAAAACCAACAAAATACAATTTTGTTGGAAGAGGAAAGATAAAGAATAAAAGAAATTCTTATAATTTCACAAAAATTAGAATATTTAACAATATATATTTTCCAAACTTAAACATTTTTTAAAATTCAATAATTTAGTCATTTAGCTATGCTTTCTGATGAAAACAATATACATTTTTGTTGGAAGGGGAAAGATAAAGAATAAAAAATAAATTATTATAATTTAAAGAAAATGATGTTATTTAACAATATATATTTTCCAAATTTAAAACATTTTTTAAAATTCAATAATTTAGTCATTTAGTAATGCTTCCTGATGAAAACCAACAATATACATTTTTGTTGGAAGAGGAAAGATAAAAATAAAAAAATAATCTTATAATTCAATGAAAATAATCATATTTAACAATATATATTTTCCAAACTTAATTTTTTTTTAAATTCAATAATTTAGTAATGCTTTCTGATGAAAACCAACAATATACATGTTTGTTGGAAGAGGAAAGATAAAAAATAAAAATACATTCTTATAATTTAAAGAAAATGATGTTATTTAACAATATATATTTTCCACACTTAAACATTTTTTAAAATTCAATAATTTAGTAATGCTTTGTGACAAAAACCAACAATATACATGTTTGTAGGAAGAGGAAAGATAAAAATAAAAAAAATCTTATAATTCAATGAAAATAATCATATTTAACAATATATATTTTCCACACTTAAATGTTTTTAAAATTCAATAATTTAGTTATTTTTCCAAAGGACAAACTCTTCAACTTCCTAAATGGGAGAAACATGTTTTTGTTGGAAGGTTACGATATATAAATGTTACTTAGAAGATTATATCATTTATGAATAATTAAATGCTTTTAAAAATGTTAATTAATTTAATTAGGAGATTTTTCACTTAAATGGGCTGAAACCCAACAATAAACTTAATTGTTAGAAGAGTTAAAAAATATATAAAATATATTTCTCATAATATAATGAAAACAATAATATTTATCAAAGTATATTTTGCACACTTAAGTATTTTTAAAAAATGTAGTAATGAGTGATTAAATGACATGGTGTGAGTCAGGTGACTGTCTTACCTCGCCGCCTTCGCCGCCTTGCTCGTATTCTCCCTGCGAGGAGAGAGACAGGAAGTTAGACCCTGAGGCCTCAAGGCTGCTGTTCCACATTTTATTATTTGAGGCGAGTCATCAAGGAGAAGAAGCTCTTCGTGCTTTATTCACAGTCGTTAGTGCTTGGGGTCAATTAGTGCGCTGATGGGTCAAATTAGTGCACTGATGGGTCAATTAGTGCGCTGATGGATCAAATTAGTGCGCTGATGGGTCAATTAGTGCGCTGATGGATCAATTAGTGCGCTGATGGATCAAATTAGTGCGCTGATGGATCAATTAGTGCGCTGATGGATCAATTAGTGCGCTGATGGATCAAATTAGTGCACTGATGGATCAAATTAGTGCGCTGATGGGTCAATTAGTGCGCTGATGGATCAATTAGTGCGCTGATGGATCAAATTAGTGCACTGATGGATCAAATTAGTGCGCTGATGGGTCAATTAGTGCGCTGATGGATCAATTAGTGCGCTGATGGATCAAATTAGTGCGCTGATGGATCAAATTAGTGCGCTGATGGATCAATTAGTGCGCTGATGGATCAATTAGTGCGCTGATGGATCAAATTAGTGCACTGATGGATCAAATTAGTGCGCTGATGGATCAAATTAGTGCGCTGATGGATCAAATTAGTGCATCTTTGACGCGTGTTTAAACGCCGTCAGTCCAATCAAACGCCACTTCCTGCCGTCACGCTCACTTTTGGCCCCTTTTTGACCGCCGTCTTTGCGGCAGTACCGCTTTGCACCACAGGGGGCGACATGACAAGGCAGGAGTGGATGAGTGGCATGCAGGGAAGCCCCGCCCCCCCCCCCCCTTAGCCCCTCCCCCATAGGCACCTGCTTCACTGACTCCTCCTACCAGGGCACACAAACCATGGCACAGGAAAAAGGTAAAGAAGACAGAAGACATGTGGGAGGTGATGTCGTCGCCGTGGCAACCCACCTGGTTGATGAGCCCGGTGGAGGCGGCGGTGTTCTCCAGCCCCTCCACCGTGGCCTGCGACACCTCGTTGGCGCCCGACACGGCCGCGTCCGCCACGATGTTGGCCTGGTCCACGGTCCTGTTGGCCACTGCGCCACCGCGCCGAGGACCGTGTGGTCAATGCCGTGTCATGTGATGTGTTTGATGGGAGGGTGTACTTACCGGTGTTTACTGATGACACCACGCCCTCCCTCGTCTTGTTACCTGCACACAGTCACAACACCTGGGGGTCACCAGCGGTATCAACGACTCTAGCCCAGCTGTATCAACAACTTTGACAATCTGTATCAATAGATGTATCAACAACTTTAACGTGCTGTATCAACAACTTTAACCAGCTGTATCAATAGATGTATCAACAACTTTATAACCAGCTGTATCAATAGATGTATCAACAACTTTACCGAGCTGTATCAATAGATGTATCAACAACTTTAACCAGCTGTATCAATAGATGTATCAACAACTTTACCGAGCTGTATCAATAGATATATCAACAACTTAAACCAGCTGTATCAATAGATGTACCAACAATTTTACCGAGCTGTATCAACAACTTTAACGATCTGTATCAACAAATTTAACAATCTGTATCAAAAACCTTAACAAGCTGTATCGACACATTTAACGAACAGTATCAACAGATGTATCAACAACTTTAACAAGCTGTATCAACAAATTTAGCTCACTGTATCAACAGATGTATCAACTATAACGAGCTGTATCAACAACTTTAACGAGCAGTATCAACAAATTTAACAATCTGTATCAAAAACCTTAACGAGCTGTATCAACACATTTAACCAACAGTATCAACAGATGTATCAACAACTTTAGCTCACTGTATCAAAACATTTAACGAGCTGTATCAACAAATTTAACAATCTGTATCAAGAACTTTAACGAGCTGTATCATCAAATTTAACGAACTGTATCAACAGATGTATCAACAACTTTAACAAGCTGTATCAACAACTTTAGCTCACTGTATCAACAAATTTAGCGAGCTGTATCAAAAACTTTAACGAGCCGAATCAACAAATTAAGCTCACTGTATCAACAATTTTAGCTCACTGTATCAACAGATATATCAACAACTTTATCGAGCTGTATCAACAAATTTAGCTCACTGTATCAACAGATGTATCCACAATTTTAACAAGCTGTATCAACATATGTATCAACAACTTTATCGAGCTGTATCAACAAATTTAACAGGCTGTATCACCAACTTTAACGAGCTGTATCAACAAATGTATCAACAACTTTAACAAGCTGTATCAACAACTTTATCTCACTGTATCAACAGATTTATCAACAACTTTAGCAAGCTGTATCAACAAATTTAACGAGCTGTATCAACAACTTTAGCTAGATTTATCAACAATTTTAGCTCTCTGTATCAACAACTTTAACAAGCTGTATCAACAACTTTAGCTCACTGTATCAACAGATGTATCAACAACCTTAACGAGCTGTATCAACAAATTTAGCTCACTGTATCAACAGATTTATCAACAACTTTAACGAGCTGTATCAACAACTTTATCAACATCTTCATCGAGTTGTATCAAAAAATTTAACAAGCTGTATCAACAACTTTAGCTCACTGTATCAACAACTTTAACAAGCTTTCGATAACTGTATCAACAGCTATATCAACAACTTTAACGAGTTGTATCAACAAATTTAACGAGCTGTGTCAACTACTTTAATGAGCTGTATCAACAAATTTAGCTCTCTGTATCAACACTTTGAACGAGCTGTATCAACAGATATATCAACAACTTTAACAAGCTGTGTCAACTACTTTATCTCACTGTATCAACAGATGCATCAACATCTTTAACGAACTGTATCAACAACTTTAACGAACTGTATCAACAAATTTAACGAGCTGTATCAACAACTTTAGCTCACTGTATCAACAGATGTATCAAGGACTTAAGCTCTCTGTATCAACAACTTTAACGAGCTGTATCAACAACTTTAGATTACTGTATCAACAACTTTAGCTCACTGTATCAACAGATGTATCAGCAACTTTAACAAGCTGTATCAACAACTTTAACAAGCTGTATCAACAGATTTATCGAGCTGTATCAACAACTTTAGCTTGATGTATCATCAACTTTAGCTCCCTGTATCAACAACTTTAGCTTGATGTATCATCAACTTTAGCTCCCTGTATCAACAACTTTAGCGAGCTGTATCAACAACTTTAGCGAGCTGTATCAACAACTTTAGCGAGCTGTATCAACAACTTTAACAAGCTGTATCAACAGATTTATCGAGCTGTATCAACAACTTTAGCTTGATGTATCATCAACTTTAGCTCCCTGTATCAACAACTTTAGCTTGATGTATCATCAACTTTAGCTCCCTGTATCAACAACTTTAGCTTGATGTATCATCAACTTTAGCTCCCTGTATCAACAACTTTAGCTTGATGTATCATCAACTTTAGCTCCCTGTATCAACAACTTTAGCTTGATGTATCATCAACTTTAGCTCCCTGTATCAACAACTTTAGCTCGATGTATCAACAAATTTAACGAGATGTATCAACAACTTTAACAAGCTGTATCAACAACTTTAATGAGCTGTATCAACAAATTTAGCTTACTGTATCAACAACTTTAGCGAGATGTATCAACAAATTTAACGAGATGTATCAACAACTTTAACAAGCTGTATCAACAACTTTAATGAGCTGTATCAACAAATTTAGCTTACTGTATCAACAACTTTAGCGAGATGTATCAACAAATTTAACGAGCTGTATCAACAACTTTAACGAGCTGTATCAACAACTTTAACGAGCTGTATCAACAACTTTAATGAGCTGTATCAACAAATTTATCTTACTGTATCAACAACTTTAGCTAGATGTATCAACAAATTTAACAAGCTGTATCAACTACTCTAACGAGCTGTATGCTAGACTGCTTCATCCCAAGTGCAGGACTAATAGACTCAAAAACTCCTTTGTCCCACACGCCATTAGACTGTACAACTCCTCGCTGGGGCGGGGGGCGGGGGGTACTAGGATGACAGGGGGGGGTACTAGGATGACAGGGCGGGGGGGTACTAGGATGACAGGGGGGGGTACTAGGATGACAGGGCGGGGGGGTACTAGGATGACAGGGGGGGGTACTAGGATGACAGGGCGGGGGGGTACTAGGATGACAGGGGATGCAATACATAACAGTACAATACTTTTTCATAACATGGTCACTACTGCCTACTTTGTCTTGTTATATTCTTATTTTACTGTTATATTGTTATTCCCATTGTTTTTATTCTTTTTGGAATATTTCTCTATTTTGTTTCCTTTTAAACCCCCATTATTTACTTTTTACTTTTTTCTTTAAATTGACCTCAACTTTGTACACTGCTGCTGGAATTTTAATTTTCCTGAAGGAACTCTCCTGAAGGAATCAATAAAGTACTATCTATCTATCTATCTATCAGCAAATTTAGGTCACTGTATCAACAAATTTAACAAGCTGTATCAACAACTTTAACGAGCTGTATCAACAAATTTAGCTCACTGTATCAACAAATTTAACGAACTGTATCAACAATTTTACCTCACTGTATCAACAAATTTAACAAGCTGTATCAACAACTTTAACGAGCTGTATCAACAACTTTAGCTCACTGTATCAACAAATTTAACGAACTGTATCAACAATTTTACCTCACTGTATCAACAAATTTAACAAGCTGTATCAACAACTTTAACGAGCTGTATCAACAACTTTAGCTCACTGTATCAACAAATTTAACGAACTGTATCAACAATTTTAGCTCACTGTATCAACAAATTTAACAAGCTGTATCAACAATTTTAGCTCACTGTATCAACAAATTTAACAAGCTGTATCAACAACTTTAACGAACTGTATCAACAATTTTAGCTCACTGTATCAACAAATTTAACAAGCTGTATCAACAATTTTAGCTCACTGTATCAACAAATTTAACAAGCTGTATCAACAACTTTAACGAGCTGTATCAACAAATTTAGCTAGCTGTATCAACAACTTTAACGAACTGTATCAACAACTTTAACGAACTGTATCAACAATTTTAGCTCACTGTATCAACAAATTTAACAAGCTGTATCAACAACTTTAACGAGCTGTATTAACAACTTTAGCTAGCTGTTTCAACAACTTTAGCTCGATGTATCAATATCTTCTGCGAGCTGTATCAACAAATTTAACAAGCTGTATCAACAACTTTAGCTCACTGTATCAACAACTTTAGCTCGCTGTATCAACAACTTTAGCTCGCTGTATCAACAAATTTATCGAGCTGTATCAACAACTTTAGCTCGCTTTATCAACAACTTTGGCTCACTGTATCAACAACTTTGGCTCACTGTATCAACAACTTTAGCTCACTATATCAACAACTTTAGCTCGCTGTATCAACAACTTTAGCTCGCTGTATCAACAAATTTATCGAGCTGTATCAACAACTTTAGCTCGCTTTATCAACAACTTTGGCTCACTGTATCAACAACTTTGGCTCACTGTATCAACAACTTTAGCTCACTATATCAACAACTTTAGCTCGCTGTATCAACAACTTTAGCTCGCTGTATCAACAAATTTATCGAGCTGTATCAACAACTTTAGCTCGCTTTATCAACAACTTTGGCTCACTGTATCAACAACTTTAGCTCACTGAATCAATAGATGTATCAACAACTTTAACGAGCTGTATCAACAACTTAAGCTCACTGTATCAACAGATGTATCAAAAACTTCAACGAGCTGTATCAACAAGTTTTGCTCACTGTATCAACAGATGTATCAAAAACTTTAACGAGCTGTATCAACAAATTCAGCTACTATATCAACAGATGTATCAACAACTTTAACGAGCTGCATCAACAAATTTAACGAGCTGTATCAAAACATTTAACAAGCTGTATCAACAGATGTATCAACAACTTTAGCTCACTGTATCAACAAATTTACCGAGCTGCATCAACAACTTTAACGAGCCGTATCAACAAATTTAGCTCACTGTATCAACAGATGTATCACCAACTTTAACAAGCTATATTAACAACTTTAGCTAGATGCCTCAACAACTTTAATGAGCTGTATCAACAAATTTAACGAGCTGTATCAACAGATGTATCAACAACTTTAACAAGCTGTATCACCAACTTTAATGAGCTGTATCAACAACTTTAGCTCACTGTATCAACAGATGTATCAACAACTTTAACAAGCTGTATCACCAACTTTAATGAGCTGTATCAACAACTTTAACGAGCTCACTGTATCAACAGATGTATCGGCAACTTTAACGAGCTGTATCAAAGAATTTAGCTCAATGTTTCCACACTGCTTCTTTGATGTTAGCCAGTTAACTTCTTAGCTACATTTTTCCTTTTGATGTTAGCCGTGCAGCTCCTCCGTCTCTTCAATATTAGCCTCTTAGCTCCATTGTTCCTTTTTTAATGTCCGACAATCAGCTATTCTGCTTCAATGCTAGCGTCTCTTGATATTATTCAATGTTTCTACCCTTTCTTCAATGTCAGGAAATCAGCTGCTTTGTCTCGCTAATGTTAGCCACTTAGCTCTTCAGCTACTTTGTTTCTCAGATGATAGCCAAGCAACTTCTCTGTTTCAGTCTTAGCTTCTGTTCAACATTTCAACCCTGCTTCTTTGATGTTAGCAAACTTGCTTTTCTTTCTCTTTGATGTTAGACAGTTGGCTAAATAGTTACCTTGTTCCTTTGATGTTACCAATTAAACCTACGTTTCGATGTCAGCCAATGTTTCTACCCTTTGATGCCAACCATCTCCTCCGTCTCTACAGTATCAGCCTCTTAGCGACCTTGTTCCTTTGATGTGGGCCAATTAGCTCCTCTGTTTCAATGTTAGCGTCACTCTATATTAGTCAACGTTTCTAGCCTGCTTCTTTGATGTTAACCATTCAGCTTCTCTCTCTCTTTTCGATGTTAGCCTATCTCTTAAGCTACCTTTATTCTTTGATGTTAGCAACTAACTCCTATGTTTTGATGTTAGCCAATGTTAGCTTCTCTTGAAGATAGCCAAAGTTTCTACCCTGTTACTTTGATGTTAGCCAACCAGCTCCTCCGTCTCTTCCGTGTTTGCCAGTTAACTTCTTAACTACCTTGTTCCTCTCACGATAGGCAATCAAGGTCCTCGATTCAGTGTTAGCTTCTCTTGAAGATAGCCACATTTTCAACCCTGTTACTTTGATGTTAGCTAATCAGCTCCTCTGTCTCTTCAATGTTGGCCAGTTAGCTTCTTAACTACCCTGCTTCTCTGACGATAGGCGATCAACTCCCCCGATTCAATGTTAGCCAACCAGTTCCTCCGTCTCTTCGATGCTAACCAGTTTGCTTCTTAACTACCTTGTTACTCTGACGATAGGCGAGCAACCCCCCTGATTCGATGTTAGCTTCTCTTGAAGATAGCCAACGTTTCTACCCTGTTACTTCGATGTTAGCCAACCAGCTCCTCCGTCTCTTCGATGCTAACCAGTTTGCTTCTTAACTACCTTGTTTCTCTGACGATAGGCGATCAACCCCCCTGATTCAATGTTAGCTTCTCTTGAAGATAGCCAACATTTCTACCCTGTTACTTCGATGTTAGCCAACCAGCACTTCCGTCTCTTCGATGCTAACCTGTTAGCTTCTTAACTACCTTGTTACTCTGACGATAGGCGAGCAACCCCCCTGATTCGATGTTAGCTTCTCTTGAAGATAGCCAACGTTTCTACCCTGTTACTTCGATGTTAGCCAACCAGCTCCTCCGTCTCTTCGATGCTAACCAGTTTGCTTCTTAACTACCTTGTTACTCTGACGATAGGCGAGCAACCCCCCTGATTCGATGTTAGCTTCTCTTGAAGATAGCCAACGTTTCTACCCTGTTACTTCGATGTTAGCCAACCAGCTCCTCCGTCTCTTCGATGCTAACCAGTTTGCTTCTTAACTACCTTGTTTCTCTGACGATAGGCGATCAACCCCCCTGATTCAATGTTAGCTTCTCTTGAAGATAGCCAACATTTCTACCCTGTTACTTCGATGTTAGCCAACCAGCACTTCCGTCTCTTCGATGCTAACCTGTTAGCTTCTTAACTACCCTGTTCCTCTGACTATAGGCGATCAACTCCCCCGATTCAATGTTAGCCAACCAGCTCCTCCGTCTCTTCGATGCTAACCAGTTTGCTTCTTAACTACCTTGTTTCTCTGACGACAGGCGAGGAACCAACGTAACGTTTGTTGCTGGGTACAAAAATTGACAAGATCTTTTCGACGAGAAACCCGGATTCAAGGGAACCTGTCTGTACCAACGGAACATTTGTTGCCGGGTACAAAAATTGACAAGATCTTCTCGACTAGAAACCCAGGTTCAGGGGAACTTGTCTGTACCAACGGAACCTTTGTTGCCGGGTACACAAATTGACAAGATCTTCTCAACGAGAAACTCGGGTTCAGGGTAACCTGTCTGTACCAACGGAACCTTTGTTGCCGGGTACACAAATTGACAAGATCTTCTCAACAAAAAACTCGGGTTCAAGGGAACATGTCTGTACCAACGGAACATTTGTTGCCGGGTACAAAAATTGACAAGATCTTTTCGACGAGAAACCCGGATTCAAGGGAACCTGTCTGTACCAACGGAACATTTGTTGCCGGGTACAAAAATTGACAAGATCTTCTCGACTAGAAACCCAGGTTCAGGGGAACTTGTCTGTACCAACGGAACCTTTGTTGCCGGGTACACAAATTGACAAGATCTTCTCAACGAGAAACCCGGGTTCAGGGTAACCTGTCTGTACCAACGGAACCGTTGTTGCCGGGTACACAAATTGACAAGATCTTCTCAACGAGAAACCCGGGTTCAGGGTAACCTGTCTGTACCAACGGAACCTTTGTTGCCGGGTACACAAATTGACAAGATCTTCTCAACGAGAAACTCGGGTTCAGGGTAACCTGTCCGTACCAACGGAACCTTTGTTGCCGGGTACACAAATTGACAAGATCTTCTCAACGAGAAACCCGGGTTCAGGGGAACCTGTCTGTACCAAAGGAACCTTTGTTGCCGGGTACACAAATTGACAAGATCTTCTCAACGAGAAACTCGGGTTCAAGGGAACCTGTCTGTACCAACGGAACGTTTTTTGTGGGGTACAAAAATGGACAAGATCTTATCGACGAGAAACCCGGGTTCAGGGGAACCTGTCTGTACCAAAGGAACGTTTGATGCCAGGTACACAAATTGACAAGATCTTCTCAACGAGAAACCCGGGTTCAGGGTAACCTGTCTGTACCAACGGAACCTTTGTTGCCGGGTACACAAATTGACAAGATCTTCTCAACGAGAAACTCGAGTTCAGGGAAACCTGTCTGTACCAACGGAACCTTTGTTGCCGGGTACAAAAATTGACAAGATCTTCTAGACGAGAAACCCGGGTTCAGGGGAACCTGTCTGTACCAACGGAACATTTGTTGCCGGGTACACAAATTGACAAGATCTTCTCGACGAGAAACCCGGGTTCAGGGTAACCTGTCTGTACCAAAGGAACGTTTGATGCCAGGTACACAAATTGACAAGATCTTCTCAACGAGAAACCCGGGTTCAGGGGAACCTGTCTGTACCAAAGGAACCTTTGTTGCCGGGTACACAAATTGACAAGATCTTCTCAACGAGAAACTCGGGTTCAAGGGAACCTGTCTGTACCAACGGAACGTTTTTTGTGGGGTACAAAAATGGACAAGATCTTATCGACGAGAAACCCGGGTTCAGGGGAACCTGTCTGTACCAAAGGAACGTTTGATGCCAGGTACACAAATTGACAAGATCTTCTCAACGAGAAACCCGGGTTCAGGGTAACCTGTCTGTACCAACGGAACCTTTGTTGCCGGGTACACAAATTGACAAGATCTTCTCAACGAGAAACTCGAGTTCAGGGAAACCTGTCTGTACCAACGGAACCTTTGTTGCCGGGTACAAAAATTGACAAGATCTTCTCGACGAGAAACCCGGGTTCAGGGGAACCTGTCTGTACCAACGGAACATTTGTTGCCGGGTACACAAATTGACAAGATCTTCTCGACGAGAAACCCGGGTTCAGGGTAACCTGTCTGTACCAAAGGAACGTTTGATGCCAGGTACACAAATTGACAAGATCTTCTCAACGAGAAACCCGGGTTCAGGGGAACCTGTCTGTACCAACGGAACCTTTGTTGCCGGGTACACAAATTGACAAGATCTTCTCGACGAGAAACCCGGGTTCAGGGTAACCTGTCTGTACCAAAGGAACGTTTGATGCCAGGTACACAAATTGACAAGATCTTCTCAACGAGAAACCCGGGTTCAGGGGAACCTGTCTGTACCAACGGAACCTTTGTTGCTGGGTACACAAATTGACAAGATCTTCTCAACAAGAAACTCGGGTTCAAGGGAACCTGTCTGTACCAACGGAACGTTTTTTGTGGGGTACAAAAATGGACAAGATCTTATCGACGAGAAACCCGGGTTCAGGGGAACCTGTCTGTACCAAAGGAACGTTTGTTGTTGGGTACACAACGGACTCTCTGGAGAATTTGAGGATCATGTGCCTGGCGATTCTTTCCGTCGAGGACTACGACACTGGTTCAAGGACTACTACCATTCAGGTACACACACATACGCACCACGCCCCATCTTAGGTCTTCGCCGCCTCACTACCCACGGTATGATGGATAACAGAGCAGCGCCCTTGGGCTTCAGCTTTGGACCGATATGCCCGCCCCCTTCCCTCGCTGCAAGTCTGGAGTTTTGAATCCGGTAGCTAAGGCTGCCTTAAAGGAGCCACATGTAATAATTTTGTCATGATCTGTGGTCTGGATCATGTTTTTTTGTTATTTTCTGTTTAAGACTCCTTCGGTTCCTGTTTGTGCACTTTTGAGTTTGTTCCCATAGCTTCTTATTATTTTCACCTGCCGCTTGTGTTCCGGACGCGCACCTGTTTGTAATCACGGACATTATTTAAGCCTGCCTTTTCCAGTCACTCTGTTTGGCTTCTTTATTTGCGTCACGCGACTGCTACGTAAGTTTTTGCTTGTCTCCTAGCCCCAGCTAGTGATCATAGTCTGTGCTAAGTTGTAGCCTTAGCTTCCGGTGCGCTCGACACCTTATCCGGTCGGTCTGTTTTCTGTTTTGTACCTGTTTTGTGTTGTTTTATTATTAAATCAGGTCCTTACCTACAAGTCCTGTCCGGATTCGTCCTTTTGCATCCTGGGAGAACAAACCCTGCATCTTCATGCGACCCGATCGTGACAAATTTTATGTCAAGTCATCATTAAATGCCCCTTGATGTGTCAAAAGGCATGAACAAATCTTTTCCAATACCTCTAAAACTGATAACGGTGGTTCAGCTGGGATATGCTCATTTCAAAATTAGATTTATAGCCCTGAAATCTTGTTAATGTTTTAATTTCGATGCCCCACCCTCCACTGTTTGGCCAATTAGAAAGTCCGGGGGTGTGTCATATCCATGTATGCTGATTATGCACCGCCATCTTGGTCCAGCTACTGCCACTGGTAAAGTTACTAAACATGTCAGACTTTAGTCAATCTAAAACTTATTCATGACAAAGCCAGGAACAAAATGAATATTTGTAACGGGGATGCCTTTGAACGATGGAAACGATTGAAGGCGGAGAAGATTTTTTTAATCTGACGCCAAACTTACTAATTTCCTCCTTGATAGGTAAGTCAAGCATTTACGTTTTGTTATAACAAGTAAAACATGGAATTAGACAATTCACCGTAAACTATGTTGTCCGATACAGTCTATGATCATGTCTAACAAAGCTAGTATGTTCCTGCAACCAATCCTTAGTGGTTGCAGGAACATAGGAACTAGGAGCTAAGCACTAGCTCCTAGTCTAATGCTTAGCATGCTAGCCGGGTCAATGAAACATCGACATATAGGCTAACGCGTACTTGCCAACCTTGAGACCTCCGAATTTGGACCCTCAGGATTTTCCCGGGAGACTCCCGATTTCAGTGCCCCCCCTGAAAAACACCCGGGGCAACCATTCTCCCGAATTTCTCCCGATTTCCACCCTTACAACAATATTGGGGGCGTGCCGTTAGCGTCCTCTCTCACCTGAAAAGGAGACTATTGTATATGTCTCCATTATCCATAGATAGTTAGATATAGTACTTTATTGATTCCTTCAGAAGAGTTCCTTCAGGAAAATTTAAAAAGTTCCTTCAGGAAAATTAAAAGGTTTATTTATAACCCATAAAGTAGGCGGGCACGGAGCTATTTCTCAGCGGGCCTGGACATGCACTGGCTTAACAGGAAGACACGTCTGGCACTGCAGTGTGTTACTGATGGTAACCTTTGTAACTTTGGTCCCAGCTCTCTCTCTGCAGGTCATTCACCAGGTCCCCCCATGTGGTTCTGGGATTTTTTCTCACCGTTCACATGCTGGCCGGCAGGTTAAACTGACATACAACATCCGGATTCGCAAAACTACGGCAAGTAGTAATGTCCAAAAACGTAACAAAGCCGAAGCAGAAAAACGAAGAAGAGACAAGGCGACGACCAGTAAGAAAAACAAGTTAGGTTGCAAGTTCCAAAATGATTGGAAAAAACCCAGAAACATCTGTGCAGCACTGGATGAAGGATGCAATGGTCTGTCAGAAGCCCAGAAACTCACTGAGCTTCTATACGCACACATTAATTACAAACAAACGGGTCACAGGTGAGGATTGGAACCTTGATTAGCCATTTAAACCTGTTTGTGGCAACTTTTGTGCATGTTATCAGATCAAAGTCACTGGGGTATGTGAACTTTTGATCGGGGCCATTTGGGTACTTTCTTTTGTCATTTTGATTGAAAAAGAGTAAACACAGTTGTTTGCCGATAAATAGCGTCACACAACCATTAAGCATGAGTGGAAGAAAGGAGAGGGTTGGACTCCACCAAGGCTGTCCTTTGTCACCCATTCTGTTCATAACTTTTATGGACAGAATTTCTAGGCGCAGTCAAGGCGTTGAGGGGTTCCGGTTTGGTGACCGCAGGATTAGGTCTCTGCTTTTTGCAGATGATGTGGTCCTAATGGCTTCATCTGACCGGGATCTTCAGCTCTCGCTGGATCGGTTCGCAGCCGAGTGTGAAGCGACCGGAATGAGAATCAGCACCTCCAAGTCCGAGTCCATGGTTCTCGCCCGGAAAAGGGTGGAGTGCCATCTCCGGGTTGGGGAGGAGACCCTGCCCCAAGTGGAGGAGTTCAAGTACCTAGGAGTCTTGTTCACGAGTGAGGGAAGAGTGGATCGTGAGATCGACAGGCGGATCGGTGCGGCGTCTTCAGTAATGCGGACGTTGTACCGATCTGTTGTGGTGAAGAAGGAGCTGAGCCGGAAGGCAAAGCTCTCAATTTACCGGTCGATCTACGTTCCCATCCTCACCTATGGTCATGAGCTTTGGGTCTCTCCCTTAGAGATAGGGTGAGAAGCTCTGCCATCCGGGAGGAACTCAAAGTAAAGCCGCTGCTCCTCCACATGGAGAGGAGTTAGATGAGGTGGTTCGGGCATCTGGTCAGGATGCCACCCGAACGCCTCCCTAGGGAGGTGTTTAGGGCACGTCCAACAGGTAGGAGGCCACGGGGAAGACCCAGGACACGTTGGGAAGACTATGTCTCCCGGCTGGCCTGGGAACGCCTCGGGATCCCCCGGGAAGAGCTAGACGAAGTGGCTGGGGAGAGGGAAGTCTAGGTTTCCCTGCTTAGGCTGCTGCCCCCGCGACCCGACCTCGGATAAGCGGGAGAAGATGGATGGAAGAAAGGTTTTTGTGTTAGCATTCCTATTTTCTGAAGAATGGCCAATAAATCATAAATTCTTCCAGGGTATGTAAACTTATGAGCACGACTGTATGATGTAGACGTGGCATAAAATAATACAGTGGTTCTTAACCTTGTTGGAGGTATCGAACCGCGCCAGTTTCATATGCGCAATCACCGAACCCTTCCTGGGTGAAAAATGAAAAGTTTTTTTTCTTAATTCAATCTTAATTTGTGAATTAGTGAATTATATTTATATAGCGCTTTTCTCTGGTGACTCAAAGCGCTTTACATAGTGAAACCCAATATATAATTTTCATTTAAACCAGTGTGGGTGGCTCTGGGAGCAGGTGGGTAAAGTGCCTTGCCCAAGGACACAACGGCAGTGACTAGGATGGCGGAAGCGGGAATCGAACCTGCAACCCTCAGGTTGCTGGCACGGCCACTCTACCAACCAAGCTAGAAATATTGATCATGAAATGATGTTATTATATTAAAGACATACTAATAAAGGTATATTTTACGAACAGGAATGTGCACATGAGCCCATGTTTACATCTCATTGTGCAACATGTGAATGTTTTAGTGGGAACTAAGGGGTACAAATTATTTCCAAAGCAGGACCCCCACCCAGACATACTAGTATACAGCTAATGAAAAACAAAATGTTATATTAGAAAAATATCCCATTGAAATAAAACATTTAATTTGGTATTTAGTCAGGTTTGGGACAGGTGTGCTGCTGGTGTGTCCACAGTGTGCACATCCTTCACATGTCACATGTCCTCCACTGAATGCTCAAGTAGTTTTTGCGTTTGCGTACGCATATGGAAAATTAGAGGGAACATTGTTTGGGGGTGTCCGTATGTGGAGGGAGGTGTGGCCAGGAGCAAAGGTCACCGCCTCTGTCCATGCTGAGGACGAGCGCCGTCGGATGTGCTGACGGCGAGACACAGCTGACAGTGAGCGGCCGAGAGCCGGGGGTGGAGGGGAGGATACGGACGTGACTGAAAAGTCACGTTCTGCGGGAGAAAGACTTTAAGAAAATCTATGAGCATTAAAAATGTTAAAAACTGCACGCTTGGCTCCTGTGAAGTGTAGGTCAGTGGGACCGGTAAGAAGCCACGCCCACACCGTAATATGCGGATAGGGAGAAGTTTTTATTTACACGATGAGTCGGGTGTGTCCCGAACCCCTGAGGCAGACTTGTGGAACCCCTAGTGTTCGATCGAACCCAGGTTAAGAACCACTGATATAATATATCAGTATGTATGATATACTCTACATATATTGTATAGCTCGGTTGGTAGAGTGGCCGTGCCAGCAACTTGAGGGTTCCAGGTTCGATTCCCGCTTCTGCCATCCTAGTCACTGCCGTTGTGTCCTTGGGCAAGACACTTTACCCAGTGCCACCCACACTGCTTTAAAAAAAATGTAACTTAGATATTGGGTTATACTATGTAAAGCGCTTTGAGTCACTAGAGAAAAAGCGCTATATAAATATAATTCACTTCATTATGTAAATATTTCGTATCGCTATTTATACCAACATTGTCCTCTCCAACCTTTCACTTTCCATCGTTGTAACTGAGCTACCGTGTGGAACAATTTCCCTTGTGGATCAATTAAAGTTTGTCTAAGTCTAATTTTTTGGGCCACAGTTTGAACGGTAACACTGTGTTGGGAATTTTCCGTGATGTCGCTCCTTCTAAGTTAACCAATTAGCTCGTCCCTCGCTCAATCCTCCCATTCGCTCATCGCCAATTTTAACCCTTTTGCGTCTGCGCTATCTCCAATCTTTCCGCTCCTCCATCCTCGTTTCGGTCGCCGGCGTTTTTTTTTCACCCCCCCGCTTTGCCGCCGGTGTGTGTCGTGCACACGGGCCGCTTACAAGCAGATTAAAGGCACTTATTATTATATAATCCCGGACCGCGGTGACGTTACGGCGAAGGGATGAGTGTCGCCCGTGAATCCACAGCGGGCCGTGCCTTCCTGCGGGAGGTGTCCTTCTTCTCCGCACCGTCTGGTCTCACGCCCAATGACACGCTTTCTTTTTTCCACCGGAACATTTTTTTTTTAGGTATCTCTGTACCCCCCTCCCCGGCTCGCACCTCTCTTCCACACGTCACCATCCCTCCGTCCGCGATGTGACGTAACACCCTCCCCCTTCCTCTTCATCCCCTCCATCTTTCCCCCCTCCCCCCGCAGGGATGAAGGTGTTAAGTCATCCGAGCGGCACGCGAAAAAGAGCGATGAGGTGGCGCAGTGCTCGTGTGTTACTCTCCTGGTTTTTTATCCTGTAATTAAAATAACCCCCCACCCCGTTCCCCCTGAACCCCTGCAGCCCCAACCTTGTGTTCCTAATATCACCCCCCCCCACCTACACCCCCCTACCTCCACCCTCAGAGTAACCTTGAGATGTGACGCAGTGACATTAAAACCTGGCCACGGCTTTTCCACCATCTTGTCCAAAATGCGCCACTTCTTCTTCTGCACCCCCCCCCCCCCCCCCCCCCCCGCCTGTGTCCCCGGCCTTACCGACATACATCACCCCCTCTTTGGTCTTGGCCGCAGCCTCCTCCATGCCGGCCTTGGTCTTCTCGGCGGCGGCCACCACGCCCTCCTTGGCCATGGAGAAGCCCTTCATGAATGCATCCATCGTGGGGCGACGACACGGGTGCTGCTCCCCGGGAAAAAAAAAACTGGGCCTGGACGTGTGGGTGGACCGTGTTGCTGCAGGACAGTGAGCGATGCGCAGCGCAGGATGGGAGATGTCACACTGCGAGTGTGTGTGTGCGTGTGTGTGTGTGAGGGCTTGGCTCCGCCTCCTCGGGATGCTGAGAGAGGAGGGGGCCGAGCAGCCACGAGGCGAGGAGGAGAGACGCTGCAGCATTTTCCACATCCAGTCCCGGTCTACCAAACCCCCTCCACTCCCCTGCGCGTCCCATCGGGCTTGATTGGCACGTCGCCGTGGAAACACCTCCCGGCAGAGCAGCTTCTCCTGGGAGATGATGCCATGTACACCCCCCCCCTCTCCAACCCCCTCTGACTCGACACACTTGATGCAAATATTTCATTTTTATTTGTTATTTTTATTGCAAGCACTCCCGCAGTCGCTTCAATTAAAACAAAAATAAAAAAATGCTGAGTCGTGAACATTTCAGTGCAACACTATAAGGCAGACCTGGGCAAATCAATCAATCAATCAATCAATCAATCAATGTTTATTTATATAGCCCTAAATCACAAGTACCTCAAAGGGCTGCACAAACCACAACGACATGCTCGGTAGAGCCCACATAAGGGCAAGGAAAAACTCACACCCAGTGGGACGTCGGTGACAGTGACAATGATGACTATGAGCATACTTGCCAACCTTGAGACCTCCGATATCGGGGGGTGGGGGGCGTGGTTAAGAGTCAAGTATTTCTTATATATATATATATATATATAAGAAATCATTTATTTAACCCTTAACTCAACAATGAGTAGATGAGTGTTATGTGTATGTGTGTAAATAAATGAACACTGAATTGTAATAGAGATCCATCTGGATTCATCAACTTCATTCTAAACATATATATATAAGAAATACTTGACTTTCAGTGAATAAATATGTATATATTTATTTTAATTTATATATATATATATATAAATAAAACAAATACTTGAATTTCAGTGTTCATTTATTTACACACATACACATAACACTCATCTACTCATTGTTGAGTTAAGGGTTGAATAAATGATAAATGGGTTGTACTTGTGTAGCGCTTTTCTACCTTCAAGGTACTCTAAGCGCTTTGACACTACTTCCACATTCACACACACATTCACACACTGATGGAGGGAGCTGCCATGCATGGCGCTAACCAGCACCCATCAGGAGCAAGGGTGAAGTGTCTTGCTCAGGACACAACGGACGTGACGAAGTTGGTACTAGGTGGGGATTGAACCAGGGACCCTCGGGTTGCGCACAGCCACTCTTCCACTGCGCCACGCCATCCCTTAATTGTCCATCCTTGTTCTATTCTCTGTCACTATTTTTCTAACTATACAGTATGCATGGCAGTATTGTCCTGTTTAAGAGTGTCACAATATTGCTGTTTACGGCAGACAAAATGCTTTACGGTAGACGAAAACGCGACTGCTGTTGTTGTGTGTTGTTATGGCGAAACTAATAATTAAGATATTTTTTTTTAATCTCTGACAGCCTACCGAGGATGTCGTAGTGGTTTGTGTTGTGGTTTGTGTAGCCCTTTGAGACACTTGTGATTTAGGGCTATATAAGTAAACATTGATTGATTGATTACCCCGCTGGGAGGACGTTAATGAAACTGGCTAACAATAAACCCACATAAGAAACCAAGAACTCGCCCGCGATCATTCTACAGGTATAACGTCATTGGGCAGACACGCTGTTTATATTGTGGGAAAGCGGACGTGAAAACAGGCTGTCCTCACTCAGGTCCGCATGGAGCTGGGGGCCACGCCCCCCCAGCTACGCCTGATTTTCGGGAGAAAATTTGTCCTGGGAGGTTTTCGGGAGAGGCGCTGAATTTCGGAGACTCCCGGAAAATCCGGGAGGGTTGGCAAGTATGACTATGAGAAACCTTGGAGAGGACCGCATATGTGTGCAACATTACGACAGTGGAGACCCCGGACTGTTGAACGACTGAAGCTCTACATAAAACAAGAATAGGAAATAATTCCACTTTCAAAGCTTCAAAAATTAGTTTCCTCAGTTCCCAAACATTTGAGTGTTGTTAAAAGAAAAGGTGATGTAACACAGTGGTGAACATGCCCTTTCCCAACTACTTTGGCACGTGTTACAGCCATGAAATTCTAAGTTAATTATTATTTGCCCCCAAAAAATTTAAGTTTATGAGTTTGAACATCAAATATGTTGTCTTTGTAGCATATTCAACTGAATATGGCTTGAAAAGGATTTGCAAATCATTGTATTCTGTTTATATTTACATCTAACACAATTTCCCAACTCATATGGAAACGGGGTTTGTATTTCGATACTTTTCTAAATAAATGGGACCACAAAAAAATAGCATTATTGGCTTTATTTTAACAAAAAAAAAAAGGGTACAGTTAACATTTGTTTATTATTGCAAGTTTGTCCTTAAATAAAATAGTCAACATACTAGACAACTTGTCTTTAAGTAAACAAAGGCTCCTAATTAGTCTGCTGACGTATGCAGGAACATATTGTGTCATTTATCTACCTATTATCTTGTCAATATTATTAAGGACAAGCTGTAAAAAAGGAATTCTTGATCTACTTGTTCATTTACTGTTAACATCTGCTTATTTTCCGCTCCAACATGTTCTATCTACACTTCTGTTAAAATGTAATAATCATTTAATCTTCTCTTGTTTGGATACTTTACATTAGGGTCATCTCTTAAGCACCCCTGTCACATAAAGGATCTTTGACTAGCATTTTAAATAATAGCAGAGCTCTTCTGTTATATAGAGTGATGAACATTTTTTAAATTCAAGTACCCCCTAATCAGAGCAAAGCATTTTTGGTTGAAAAAAAAATACAGCACTATGTCATCAGTTTCTGATTTATTAAATTGTATAACAGTGCAAAATATTGCTCATTTGTAGTGGTCTTTCTTGAATTATTTGGAAAAAAAGATATAAAAATAACTAAAAACGTGTTGAAAAATAAACAAGTGATCCAATTATAAATAAAGATTTCTCCACATAGAAGTAATCATCAACTTAAAGTGCCCTCTTTGGGGATTGTAATAGCGATCCATCTGGATTCATCAACTCCATTCTAAACATTTCTTCACAAAAAAAGAAATCTTTAACATCAATATTTATGGAACATGTCCACAAAAATGAATATTGCATTGTTGCATTTCTTTTCACAGTTTATGAACTTACATTCATATTTTGTTGAAGTATTATTCAATAAATATATTTATTTAGCTATTTTTAGAATATGTTTTAAAAATCCCACTTACCCCTTGGCATGCCTTCAAGTACCCCCAGGGGTACGCGGACCCCCAATTTGAGAACCACTGATATATAGGATCTTTGACCAGTGTTTCAGCAGCACACCAAGTGCCAGAAAAGGGCTACCCGCTGCAAAAATTAATAATTTGATTTGATCTTTTATTAGTGGGGATGTTCCCGGTCAGGGAATTAAGCTGCCGATTCTGATACTGATCAACCATGCGTGAGATCAGCCAAAACCAATACCAATATCGTTTACATGTATCAACTGTAAATTGTTTGATTCATTTATTTATACCAGGGGTCCCCAAACTTTTTGACTTGGGGGCCGCATTGGGTTAAAACAATATGGGGGCCGGGCTGTATATATATATATATATATATATATATATATATATATATATATATATATATATATATATATATATATATATATAAATAGGCGCCAGCGCCCCCCGCAACCCCAAAAGGGAATAAGCGGTAGAAAATGGATGGATGGATGGATGGATGGATATATATATATATATATATATATATATATATATATATATGTCTTGATTGGATTATCCAGAGAATAGTGCTCGATACCGTGGTAGAGCACAATATGTATGTGTGGGAAAAATCACAAGACTACTTCATCTCTACAGAACTGTTTCATGAGGAGTTTTTTCTTTTCTTTCTCTGATGATTGAGGGAACCCCTCATGAAACAGTTCTGTAGAGATAAAGTAGTCTTGTGATTTTTCCCACACCTATGTAAATATATATGTAAATATATATATATATATATATATATATATATATATATATATATGTAAATATATATATATATATATATATATATATATATATATGGACCCAAGGAAGACTAGTGGGTTGTTGTGGCAACCAGCTAATGGGGATCCTTAATAAAAATAAAAATATATAAATGTATATATATATATATTCCTCGCGCACTAATTGACTGACAATGATGTCACGTTAACGATGGGAACATGCATTTTCAGACAATATATGCCTGAGCGGCTAGGAGACAACGATAGTAACAAGGTGGTGGTAAATGGATCGGAAAGGACAGATTTCAAAAATAATAATTAGAATTAGAATATATATTTTTTTTACTTTTTAAACTACTTCCTCCTTCTATTCTATTATCTACGCTTGTTTGAGCAAAACAAAGACTACACAGTAACTAATAAAAAAAATACTACCTGTTGCTCTTTTAAATCATATTTGCCCTCAAAGTCTAAAGAATTATTCGCTATATTTGTAAACATGAACCCCCCACCAAAAAAGAAAAGAAAATATAAATATATATTTATTCAGTCTAATATCGATCATATACTGATATTACCCTTGTGTCGACACCACCAATTTATGTATCGACCCACCTGGCTGCTGCTGTGCCGACACATGAAAAGTTAAGTTAAGAGCTATTTTATTATCCTCTCTCTCGACTCCTATTAATTTACTTGTTGATTTCTGCTTACTTTCTGCTGTCTTGCGCCTCCATGGACACTTCTTTAACGTTACAATACACCTCGTTCTCGGTGTTGTTTTTAATGATAGCTTAGCAATTAGCTTAGCTATTAGCATGCCCGCCATGCCGAGTCACCGTCATAATACTCGATAATGATACTTAATATACTAACTAATGCCGTTTAGTCGCCGTAATGAATGTTAATATTATTAACAATTTAGCCGAGTGTCTGCACACCGTGTATGGAGATATTTATGTCATAAAAATAAATACCATTACTTTGTGTTACGAAGCATTACTCGGCAATAGCGATTAAGTGGCCTATCGATCCGCACATTCCGTATTATTATTATTAATGTTATTATTATTAATATTATTTTATCATTATTATTATTATAACCATTATTAGGCTATTAGTCTTAGTAGAATATTTTCAATGTGTTTGGTTATTTTAGTTAACATGGCCAATACCAACTCCAGTTATTTCATTAAATAAACTAATTTAAAAAATCAATCAATGTTTACTTATATAGCCCTAAATCACAAGAGTCTCAAAGGGCTGCACAAGCCAAAACGACATCCTCGGCTCAGATCCCACATCAGGACAAGGAAAAACTCAACCCAATGGGATGACAATGAGAAACCTTGGAGGGGACTGCAGATGTGTGGACCCCACCCCTGGGCAACCAGTGTAATGGACGTCGGGTGAATCTAGCATAATATTGTGAGAGTCCAATCCATAGTGGATCTTACATGATAACGAGAGTCCAGTCCATTGTGGATCTAACATAATAGTGAGAGTCCAGTCCATAGTGGATCTAACATAATAGTGAGAGTCCAGTCCATAGTGGATCCAACATAATAGTGAGAGTCCAGTCCATAGTGGATCAAACATGATAACGAGAGTCCAGTCCATTGTGGATCTAACATAATAGTGAGAGTCCAGTCCATAGTGGATCAAACATGATAACGAGAGTCCAGTCCATTGTGGATCTAACATAATAGTGAGAGTCCAGTCCATAGTGGATCTAACATAATAGAGTCGAGTCCATAGTGGATCCAACATGATAATGAGAGTCCAGTCCATAGTGGATCTAACATAATAGTGAGAGTCCAGTCCATAGTTGATCTAACATAATAGTGAGAGTCCAGTCCATAGTGGATCTAACATGATAGTGAGAGTCCAGTCACATAGTGGATCTAAAATAATAGTGAGAATCCAGTCCATAGTGGATCTAACATAATAGTGAGAGTCCAGTCCATAGTTGATCTAACATAATAGTGTAAGAGTCCAATCCATAGTGGATCTAACATAATAGTGAGAGTCCAGTCCATAGTGGATCTAACATGATAGTTTGAGAGTCCAGTCTATAGTGGATCTAACATAATAGTGAGAGTCGAGTCACATAGTGGATCTAACATAATAGTGAGAGTCCAGGCCATAGTGGATCTAAGATAATAGTGTGAGAGTCCAGTCCATAGTGGATCTAACATAATAGTGAGAGTCCAGTCCATCGTGGATCTAACATAATAGTGAGAGTCCAGTCCAAAGTGGATCTAACATAATAGTGAGAGTCCAGTCTATAGTGGATCTAACATGATAGTGAGACTCCAGTCCATAGTGGATCTAACATGATAGTTTGAGAGTCCAGTCCATAGTGGATCCAACATAATAGTGAGAGTCCAGTCCATAGTAGATCTAACATAATAGTGAGAGTCCTGTCCATAGTGGATATAACATAATAGTGTGAGAGTCCAGTCCATAGTGGATCTAACATAATAGTGAGAGTCCTGTCCATAGTGGATATAACATAATAGTGTGAGAGTCCAGTCCATAGTGGATACAACATAATAGTGAGAGTCCAGTCCATAGTGGATCTAACATGATAGTGAGAGTCCAGTCCATAGTGGATCTAACATAATAGTGAGAGTCCAGTCCATAGTGGATCTAACATGATAGTGAGAGTCCAGTCCATAGTGGATCTAACATAATAGTTTGAGAGTCCAGTCCATAGTGGATCTAACATAATAGTGAGAGTCCTGTTCATAGTGGATATAACATAATAGTGTGAGAGTCCAGTCCATAGTGGATCTAACATGATAGTTTGAGAGTCCAGTCCATAGTGGATCTAACATAATAGTGTGAGAGTCCAGTCCTTAGTGGATCAAACATAATAGTGATTGTCCAGTCCAAATTGGATCTAACATGATAGTGAGAGTCCAGTCCATAGTGGATCTAACATAATAGTGTGAGAGTCCAGTCTATCGTGGATCTAACATAATAGTGTGAGAGTCCAGTCCATAGTGCATCTAACATGATAGTGAGAGAGTCCAGTCCTTAGTGGATCAAACATAATAGTGATAGTCCAGTCCAAATTGGATCTAAGATGATAGTGAGAGTCCAGTCCATAGTGGATCTAACATAATAGTGTGAGAGTCCAGTCTATCGTGGATCTAACATAATAGTGTGAGAGTCCAGTCCATAGTGGATCCAACATGATAGTGAGTGTCCAGTCCATAGTGGATCTAACATGATAGTGAGTGTCCAGTCCCTAGTGGGGCCAGCAGGAGACCATCCCGAGCGGAGACAGGTCAGCAGCGCAGAGACGTCCCCAACCGATGCACAGACGAGTGTTCCACCCCGGGTCCCGACTTTGGTTTGGACAGCCAGCATTTCATCTGTGGCCACCAAACCTGTGCCCGAAAGAGAGGGGGGGCCGAGCAAAAAAGAAGCGGCAGATCAACTGGTCTTAAAGGGGGGTCTATTTAAAGGCTGGAGTATACAAATGAGTTTTCAGATGGGACTTAAATGAAAAAGTGATTAGTGTCATGGCGCCTGCGCAATCCCACAAGTCCTCTCCAGCCAGGACACACCCCTGCTCGCTCTTCCCGCCTCTCGGCCACACGCCTTGCTGGGCTGCAGGCAATCACCAATCAACACACCTAGTTGGATGAGGGCAGACAGCATAAAGACCAGCGGACTCAAAGATCCAGTGCTGGAACGTAGTTCACTCCTCGTAGTAAGCATCCCGTCTCTGGCGTACTTGTTCTCTCTGTATCTTATGTCCTCTGTGTTCCCCGCAGTGTTCCCTCTGTTCCCAGTGATCAAGCTGTGTGCCTCCACTTCTCACTGGATTCTGGGCGGCCTCCCTCAATCCTCGTCCTCTGCTCGGACACGAACCTCATTGCCTCTCTCCAGCCCCTGACCTCTCGCTTGCCCACGGACTGCCTTCTCGCCTTGCCCCTCTGGTCTGATGAAGGATTCATCCAACACGCTCTTACAACAAACTCTGGTAATATTTTACATTGTTAATCGTACACACCGTCCTGCAGCGTTCACGTTTAGTAGCATACACACCCCAATACATCATCAGCATCGGTTTCTATAAACCTATTGAACTGATCCCTGCCTCCAGTAAAAGGGCACTTTAGGGGCTATCTGTAAAGTACCTGACCATAAACCTAACCTTGAACTATAACCTTAATCTTAGCCCAAGTTTACACTAAACACTTAAACTCTAATCCTAACCTTAACAGAGGTGGGTAGAGTAGCCAAAAACTGTACTCAAGTAAGAGTACGGTTACTTTAGAGATTTATTACTCAAGTAAAAGTAAGGAGTAGTCACCCAAATATTTACTTGAGTAAAAGTAAAAAGTATGTTGTGAAAAAACTACTCAAGTACTGAGTAACTGATGAGTAACCTGTTTGTTTAATGATTACGGCAACAAATAATGCACAAAAACATAAAAATAGCAATGAGCAAATTCAGAGCCAGGAATATCTCTTAAGCAACTAAAACAATAATATATATTAAATAATAATACATTAAAATAAAATAACAATTAAGGCAAATTGAGCCACAATAACTTAACAGCACCATAGGCTCAGTAGGCATTCATCGATTGATTGATTGATTGATTGATTGATTGATACTTTTATTAGTAGATTGCACAGTACAGTACATATTCCGTACAATTGACCACTAAATGGTAACACCCCAATAAGTTTTTCAATGTTAATCAATTACTTAATAAATGACCAAGTCAAGGTGAGCTACCTCATATATACATACACACACATATCAAATATATTAATATGTCCAGGGTGTACACCGCCTTCCGCCCGATTGTAGCTGAGATAGGTGCCAGCGCCCCCCGCGACCTCAAAAGGGAATAGGCGGTAGGAAATGGATGGATGGATGGATAATATATATATATATATATATATATATATATATATATATTATATTATATTTATTTATTTTGCCGTTTTTGTTTACATGTTAAAGGTGTTTTAATGAATATACATGCATGTTTAACATATAGATTCCTATCTTTCATGAAGACAAGAATATAAGTTGGTGTATTACCTGATTCTGATGACTTGCATTGATTGGAATCAGTAGTGCTGAAAACGTCCCCGTTTTCAAATGGAGGAGAGAAAAAAAGTTATTCCTTCCTGTCTAATACCACATGAAAGTCGTTGGTTTTTGGCATCTTATTTGTCCAGCTTCTATATTGGTTTTTATACACTTTACAAGAAATACATTGGCGGCAAACTCCGTAGCTTGCTAGCTTGTTTGCGCTGGCTTTCGGAGACTCTTATTTTGTTAGCGCAGGCGGGATGGAGCGGCACTTTTATTGTGAAGACAGGAACTGTGCGATCAGTCTTTAGGCTTTTGACGGGAAGTACGGTTGAAATAAAAAGTGTCTTTTTTCCTTTACACTTTTGATTAATTGAATGAAACTTGTATTAGTAGATTGCACAGTACAGTACATATTCCCTACAATTGACCACTAAATGGTAACAGCCCAATAAGTTTTTCAACTTTTTAAAGTCGGAATCGACGTGTGACGGTCATGTGACCGCCTGGCTCTGTTTCATTGGTCCAACGTCACCAGTGACTGCATGTGATTGGTGAAACGCAGGCATGCGTAGTTCCTACTTTGAAAAACCAAAACAAACATTAATAGATCGATTAAAAAAAAAGTAGCGAGTAACGAGCTGAATGTACATGAATGGAACGGAGTAAAAGTAGCGTTTCTTCTCTATAAATATACTCAAGTAAAAGTAAAAGTATGTTGCATAAAAACTACTCTTAGAAGTACAATTCATCCCAAAAATTACTCATGTAGATGTAACGGAGTAAATGTAGCGCGTTACTACCCACCTCTGAACCTTAATCCCAAAGAGTTAACCCCATGTCTAAATTTTTACACTGATCCTAAATTTAACCCCAATCTTAACCATAAACCAAATATTTAACACTATAATCTTAGCCCTAGACCAGGCCTGGGCCATTATTTTGACTCGGGGGGCCAAATTTTGAGAAAAAAAATGTGTCTGGGGGCCGGTGTATCTGATTTTTAGGAACACTAATACAAAACCTTATAATAATGTCTGATTGAATACTAAAATCCTGACTAAAATCCTTACTGAATGAGAGACCCAGAATGTACATGAAAATAAAGAATGAACATTATTAACTATGAACGATAAAACACTGAATATTGACACATATGAAGAACCACACCCACTCTCAATCGACATATTTTAAAATCTAGCGAGACACAACAAAAATACAACACGAAGGGTGAAAAACCCCCCCACCTCTAATCTGATATAGTTGATATATCACCAAACTTTCGCAATTTGTTGTAAAAATCTCCTTCCGCGTCTGTCCCGGACACCCATATTTCAGGCTGGCCGCTCTGGAAATTGTGTAGAAACGCTCCCCACCCACACTGCTTGGTACCTCGTCTGAGCTGCTGTGACTTAGATGACCATAGTTACTAATTAGATCAATCAATCAATGTTTACTTATATAGCCCTAAGTCACTAGTGTCTCAAAGGGCTGCACAAACCACAACACAAACCACTACGACATCCTCGGTAGGCCCACATAAGGGCAAGGAAAACTCACACCCAGTGGGACGTCGGTGACAATGATGACTATGAGAACCTTGGAGAGGAGGAAAGCAATGGATGTCGAGCGGGTCTAACATGATACTGTGAAAGTTCAATCCACAATGGATCCAACACAGTTGCAAGAGTCCAGTCCAAAGCGGATCCAACACAGCAGCGAGAGATGACCATAGTTACTAATTAGATGACCATAGTTACTATTTAGATGACCATAGTTACTAATTAGATGACCATAGTTACTACTTAGATGACCATAGTTACTAATTAGATGACCATAGTAACTAGTATTTCATGCAAAAGTGCAGATTCCAACCATTGAAATACTTTGTATAGTTCAATACTTTACCTCTACATGGCTCTCAGCATCAAGGGTTGGAATTGGGGGTTAAATCACCAAAAATGATTCCCGGGTGTAGCCACCGCTGCTGCTCACTGCTCCCCTCACCTCCCAGGGGGTGATCAAGGGTGATGGGTCATATGCAGGGAATGATTTCGCCACATCTAGTGTGTGTGTGACAATCATTGGTACTTTAACTTTATCAATCAATCAATGTTTACTTATATAGCCCTAAATCACTAGTGTCTCAAAGGGCTGCACAAACCACTACCACATCCTCGGTAGGCCCACATAAGGGCAAGGAAAACTCACACCCAGTGGGACGTCGGTGACAATGATGACTATGAGAATCTTGGAGAGGAGGAAAGCAATGGATGTCTAACATGATACTGTGAAAGTTCAATCCATAATGGATCCAACACAGCAGCGAGAGTCCAGTCCAAAGCGGATCCAACACAGCAGCGAGAGTCCCGTTCACAGCGGAGCCAGCAGGAAACCATCCCAAGCGGAGGCGGATCAGCAGCGCAGAGATGTCCCCAGCCGATACACAGGCAAGCAGTACATGGCCACCGGATCGGACCGGACCCCCTCCACAAGGGAGAGTGGGACATAGGAGAAAAAGAAAAGAAACGGCAGATCAACTGGTCTAAAAATGGAGTCTATTTAAAGGCTAGAGTATACAAATGAGTTTTAACTTTAATTTACGGTCATGTGAAAACATCACTGCACATCATAATAGCAGCTACAGTTTCCATCTTAAAAATCTCAAAAAATTATTTGGGCCGGATTGAAAATCTTAACGGGTCGCATTCGGCCCCCCGGCCTCAATTTGTCCAGGTCTGGTTGAGACCTAAATTTTGAAATGTACCTTAACCCCAATTGAATCCCTAAAAAAAACACCCTATGTCTTAATTGAACCCTAATCCTAAATTTAACCTAACGCTAAACATAACCTTGAATCAAAACCTCTGTTTTATCCCAAAAATTACCTTTACCTGAATCCAAACCAGAACCCAGTCTCTGTATAAAAAGACTGGATGTACTTGTTTGTGTACATTTGAATATTTATTGTATAAAAACACCATAAATACACACTTAAACTGAGTGGATTAAACATGAATTATGTTTTGAGTCATATGCAAATGAATAAAAACACACACACACACACACACACACACACACACACACGCACACACACACACACACACACACACACACACACACACACACACACACACACACACATGCACACACACGCAATCTTACACACCATAAAAGTCTGTATTGTTGTTATTCTAGGAGACCAGCAGGGGTCACTGCAGGCGGTTTGTTGACATGACTTGAAGACAGGAAACAAAGATGGCGGCTGACAAGTGAGTGAAGTCGCACACCTCTACACATGTTCTGGGGTGCTGCCATGTACCATACAGACAACATTTAAATGCAATGTGGCTGTGGTCAACCCCTCAGAGCTGTTCTGTTATATACAGGATCTTTGACAAGCCTTCATGAAGTAAGTCTTTAAAAACAGCAGAGTGCTCCTGATAGGTAGAAGATCTTTAACTAGCATTGTTGGCAGTTCATTTTTAAAAACAGCAGAGGTCTCTTTTCATTTAGGGGATCTTTGACAAGCATTTTCTGCAGTAAGCTTTGGAAAAAAAAGCAGGGCGCTCCCGTCATATAGAAGATCTCTGACTAGCGTTTTTTGACTGTAGGACTTTAAAAACAGTTGAGTACACCTGTCAAATAGAGGATCTTTCAATAGCATGTTTGGCAGTTCATTTCTAAAAACAGCAGAGCTCTCTTGTCATATAGGGGATCTTTGACTCCTTTTTTTCTGCACAGTAGGCTTTGAAAAAAGACGTCATATAGAAGATCTCTGACTAGCGTTTTTGGCTGTAAATCTTTAAAAACAGATGAGTACACCTGTCAAATAGAGGATCTTTGACACGCCTTTTCTGCAGTAGGCTTTGAAAAAAAAGCAGGGCGCTCCCATCATATAGAAGATCTCTGACTAGCGTTTTTGGCTGTAAATATTTAAAAACTGTTGAGTACACCTGTCGAATAGAGGATCTTTGACACGCCTTTTCTGCAGTTGGCTTTGAAAAAAAAAGCAGTGTGCTCCCGTCATATAGAAGATCTCTGACTAGCGTTTTTGGCTGTGAATCTTTAAAAACAGATGAGTACACCTGTCAAATAGAGGATCTTTGACACGCCTTTTCTGCAGTAGGCTTTGAAAAAAAAGCAGGGCGCTCCCATCATATAGAAGATCTCTGACTAGCGTTTTTGGCTGTAAATATTTAAAAACTGTTGAGTACACCTGTCAAATAGAGGATCTTTGACACGCCTTTTCTGCAGTAGGCTTTGAAAAAAAAAAGCAGGGCACTCCCGTCATATAGAAGATCTCTGACTAGCGTTTTTGGCTGTTAGTCTTTAAAAACAGTTGAGTACACCTGTCAAATAGAGGATCTTTCAATATCATGTTTGGCAGTTCATTCCTAAAAACAGCAGAGCTCTCTTGTCATATAGGGAATCTTTGACTCTTTTTTTTCTGCACAGTAGGCTTTGAAAAAAGACGTCATATAGAAGATCTCTGACTAGCGTTTTTGGCTGTAAATCTTTAAAAACAGATGAGTACACCTGTCAAATAGAGGATCTTTGACACGCCTTTTCTGCAGTAGGCTTTGAAAAAAAAGCAGGGCGCTCCCATCATATAGAAGATCTCTGACTAGCGTTTTTGGCTGTAAATATTTAAAAACTGTTGGGTACACCTGTCAAATAGAGGATCTTTGACACGCCTTTTCTGCAGTTTGCTTTGAAAAAAAAAGCAGGGCGCTCCCATTATATAGAAGATCTCTGACTAGCGTTTTTGGCTGTGAATCTTTAAAAACAGATGAGTACACCTGTCAAATAGAGGATCTTTGACACATGTTTTCTGCGGTAAACTTTGAAAAAAAAGCAGGGCGCTCCCGTCATATAGAAGATCTCTGACTAGCGTTTTTGGTTGTTAGTCTTTGAAAACAGTTGAGCACATCTGTCAAATAGAGGATCTTTCAATAGCATGTTTGGCAGTTAATTTCTAAAAACAGCAGACCTCTCTTGTCATATAGGGAATCTTTGACTCTTTTTTTCTGCAGTAGGCTTTGAAAAAAAAGCAGGGCGCTCCCGTCATATAGAAGATCTCTGACTAGCATTTTTGGCTGTTAGTCTTTAAAAAACAGTTGAGTACACCTGTCCAATTGAGGATCTTTGACACATGTTTTCTGCGGTAAACTTTGAAAAAAAAAAAAAGCAGGGCACTCCCATCATATAGAAGATCTCTGACTAACGTTTTTGGTTGTTGGTCTTTAAAAACAGTTGAGCACACCCGTCAAATAGAGGATCTTTGAAAAGCATTTTTGGCAGTTCATTTTCAAAAACAGCAGAGCGCTCTTGTCATATAGGGGATCTTTGACAAGCGTTTTCTGTGGTAGTCTTTGGGAAAAAAAAGAAGCCGGGCGCTCCCATCATATAGAAGATCTCTGACTAGCGTTTTTGGCTGTAGGTCGTTAAAAACAGTTGAGCAAACCTGTCAAATCGAAAATCTTTGACGAGCGTTTTCTGTAGTAGGCTTTGGAAAAAAAAGCAGGGCTCTTCCTTCATTTAGAAGATCTCTGACAAGCGTTTTTGACTGTAGGACTTCAAAAACAGTTGAGCACACTTGTCAAATAGAGGATCTTTGCTTAGCATTTTTGGCAGTTCATTTTTAAAAACAGCGGAGCGCTCTTGTCATTTGGGGGATCTTTGACAAGCGTTTTCTGTGGTAGGCTTTGAAAAAAACCCAGGGCACTCCCGTCATATAAAGGATCTCTGACTAGCGTTTTTGGCTGTTGGTCTTTAAAACAGTTGAGCACACCTGTCAAATAGAGGATCTTTGACGACCATTTTTGGAATACATAAAAATTGTCTTTCTGTCTGTGTTGGCCCTGTGATGAGGTGGCGACTCGTCCAGGGTGTACCCCGCGTTTTGCCCGAGTGCAGCTGGGATAGGCTCCAGCACCCCCGTGACACCGAAAGGGGCAAGCGGTAGAAAAAGGATGAATGGATGTTAAAAAAAAAGCAGAGTGATCCTGTCATATAGAGGATATTTGACTAGTGTTTTCTGTAGTAGGTCTTAAAAAACAGCAGGACGCTCCTGTTATGTAGAGAGTCTTTGACCATTTTTTTTTATAGTACAGTAGATAGTTTTAAACAGCAGAGTCCTCTTGTCAATTAGGGGATCTTTGACTACCATTTATAGCAGTTCAGTAGTTCTGTAAAAAACGTCAGTGCACTCTTGTGATACAGAGGATCTTTGATTCGCATTTTTGGAGTAAGTTTTAAAAAAAACAGAGTGCTCTTTGAATATAGAGGATCTTCGATTTGTGTTTTGTCAGATTATCAAAATAAGTAGAGCGCTTTTGTCATATAGAGGATCTTTGACCTGTGTCTTTGGCAATAGGTCATTAAAAACTGTAGTGCACTCCTGTTATATAAATGATCTTTGACTAGTGTATTTGGCAGTCCAGTTTTTAAAAAGCAGAGCGCTCTTGTAATGTAGAGGATCTTTGACTTGTGTTATCTGCAGTAGTTGAGTAAGAAAAGGAGAGCGCTTCTGTCATGTAGAAGTTTTCTGCAGTAGGCCTTTAAAAAGAGCAACGAGGTCCTGTCAAAAAGGGGATCTTTGCTAGAATTTTTGGCCGTACTTTAAAAAAACAAACAGCAGGGTGCCCCTATCATATAGAGGATCTTTGACTCGCATTTTTGGCAGCACGGTTTAATTGAAAATAGGGGGCTCTATTTTTGGCAGTACAGTTTTAATAAAAGCAGGGTGCTCTTGTCATATAGAGGATCTTTGACTTGCGTTTTCTGCAGTAGTCCTGTAAAAAAGGAGCATGCTACTGTCATTTGGAGGATCTTTGACTAACATTTATAGCAGTAATTTTGTAAAAACAGCAGAGTGCACTTGACATATACAGGATCGTTGACCGGTATTTTTTGCAATATGTCCTTTAAAAACAGCAGCGTGCTCCTGTCGTATACAGGATCTTTGACCAGTGTTTTATGCCAGTACTTTCTTAACAACAGCAGAGTGCTCCTGTCATATAGAAGATATTTGACCAGTGTTTTCTACATTAGGTCCTCCTGGCATACAGAGGATCTTTGACCTGTATTTTTGTCGTCCATTTATTTTAAAACAGGGGAGCACTCCTGTCATAAAGAAGATCTTTGACAAACATTTTTGCAGTAGGTCCTTAAAAAAAAGCAAAGTAATCCCGTAACATACAAGATCTTTGACTATCGTCACAAATGTATTTTTATTTTAAACGCTGACTTTGTTTTTTAAATGCTTATAATAGTGTGATTGCTACTTTATTGGTGAACGTGTGAGTCGTGCATGAAGAGGATTTTTCCAGTAGCAGCATCAGTCAGTCATGTGGTTTTAGGAAAACATTTATTCACATTGACATCGGTGTAGTTTGAGTGCATTTTTTTTTTTACATACTGTATTTGTGCATGTTACATCTGTGTGTGTGTGTGTGTGATCGTGAGATCCTTCTTACTGGGGCTAAAAGGACGTCCACATTATTTCTCTACAGTGAATTTCTCTCTCCTGTAGCGCAGAGGAACCAAACGAATAGCAGCAGACATTGTATGGACACAAGAGTCATGAATTAATAGCATAAAGTCACACATTCTACTCATCTATAAGCGACACACATTCCGCCTCTTCCTTATTTGCCCTCATTTACATTATTTTCTGTGTGTTTTTATATATTGCCCCATGTCCCCTTCGCTTTCTTCCTTCCTTCCTTCTTTCTTTTCTTGCTTCCTCTCTCCTTTCCCTTACATCCCGACGTTGAGGATCTGTGCAGACAGTCCGTGATGCCAATTCTTCAGCTTGGCAAAGCGAGGACCCCGCATCTCCGACTCAAACTTCTCTCTGCCAGGAAAGGCCGGTTTTTAATACTCAGTTAAAAACTAGAAATGTGTCAGACAACAAGGAAATAAAGCATTATTTGAGTACAAAACCCAAAAGCAGTGAAGTTGGCACGTTGTGTAAATAGTAATTAAAACAGAATAAAATGATTTGCAAATCCCATCAACCTATATTCAACTGAATAGACTGCAAAGACAGGATATTTAATGTTCGAACTGGAAAACTTTAATTTTTTTGCAAATATTAGCTCATTTGGAATTCGATGCCTGCAACATGTTTCAAAAAAGCTGGCACGAGTGGCAAAAAAGACTGAGAAAGTTGAGGAATGCTCATCAAACACTTATTTGGAACATCCCACAGGTGAACGGTCTAATTGGGAAAAGGTAGGGTGCCATGATTAGGTATAAAAGCAGCTTCCATGAAATGCTCAGTCATTCACAAAACAAGGACGGGGCGAGGGTCACCACTTTGTGAACAAATGCGTTAGCAAATGGTCCAACAGTTTAAGAACGAGATTTCCCAAAGAGCTATTGCTAGGAATTTAGGGATTTCACCATCTACGGTCCGTAATATCATCAAAAGGTTAAGAGTGTGGAGAAATCACTGCACGTAAGCGATGATATTACGGACCTTCGATCCCTCAGGTGGTAGTGCATCAAAAAGCGACATCAGTGTTTAAAGGATATCACCACATGGGCTCAGGAACACTTCAGAAAACCACTGTCAGGAACTACAGTCCGTTGCTACGTCTGTAAGTGCAAGTTAAAACTCTTCTATGCAAAGCGAAAGCCATTTATCAACAACACCCAGAAACGCCGCCGGCTTCCCAGGGCTCAAGCTCATCTAAGATGGACTGATGCAAAGTGTAAAAGTGTTCTGTGGTCTGACCAGTCCACATTTCAAATTGTTTTTGGAAACTGTGGACGTTGTTTCTTCTGGAACAAAGAGGAAAAGAACCATCCGGATTGTTATAGGCGCAAAGTTCAAAAGTCAGCATCTGTAATGGTATGGGGGGGCATTAGTGGATAACTTACACATCTCTGAAGGCACCATTATTGCTGAAATACAGGTTTTGGAGAGACATATGTGGCCATCCAAGCAACGTTATCATGGACGCCCCTGCTTATTTCAGCAAGACAATGCCAAGCCAAGTGTTAAAATAGCGTGGCTTCGTAGTAAAAGAGTGTGGGTACTAAACTGGCCTGCCTGTAGTCCAGACCCGTCTCCCATGGAAAATGTGTGGCGCATTATGAAGCCTAAAATACCACAACAGAGACCCTGGACTGTTCAACAACTTAAGCTGTACATCAAGCAAGAATGGGAAATAATTCCACCTGAAAAGCTTTGAAAATTGGTTTTGTCAGTTCTCAAACCTTTATTGAGTGTTGTTAAAAGGAAAGGCCATGTAACACAGTGGTAAAAATGTCCCTGTGCCAACTTTCTTGCAATGTGTTGGTGCCATTAAATTCTAAGTTAATGATTATTTTCAAAAAACCATTAGGTTTCTCAGTGTGAACATTAAATATCTTGTCTTTGCAGTCTATTCAATTGAATATAAGTTGAAAAAGATTTGCAAATCATTGTATTCTGTTTACAAAACGGGCCAATTTCACTGGTTTTGGTTTTACGTGTGTGTGTGTGTGTGTGTGTGTGTTTGTGTATATGAATATATGTATGTATGTATGTGTGTATATATGTATATAAATATACATATATATATCTATATATATATATATATATATATATAGATATATATATATATATATATCTATATATATATATATATATATATATAGATATATATATGTACACATACATATGCATATATATATTTGCACATATATATACACATACATATATATATATATATACATATATATATATGTGTGTGTATATATATATATATATATATATATGTCTATCTGTGTTGGCCCTGCGATGAGGTGGCGACTTGTCCAGGGTGTACCCCGCCTTCCGCCCGATTGTAGCTGAGATAGGCGCCAGCGCCCCCCGCGACCCCAAAAAAGGGAATAAGCGGTAGAAAATGGATGGATGGATGGATATTATATATATATATATATATATATATATATATATATATATATATACATACACATACATACAGGGTTTCCCACACAACCATTTACTTGTGGCGGCCCTCCACGAAAGAATTACGGCCGCCTCATAAAAAAAATAAAAAACATTTTTTTTTCTTTTCGGCTTTTGACTCGCTTGACCGCTCATAAAAGCAATGGGACTTTGTCTGTGAATGGAGCTTGTAGTTACATATTATATAAAAATGTAAATATTATATAAATATGTACATAAAGTGTTGTAATTATATTCCAACTCCGCGTTCTTCTTGGTCATCGCCACCGCCACAACTGCCCCCCCCACAAATAGATGCCTGAAATGTGGGAAACACTGGTATATATATGTATATATCTATGTATATGTATGTGTATATGTATGTATGTATGCATGTGTGTGTATATATATATAATATATATATATGAATACATATAAAAAATGTGTGTGTATTTGTATGAATATACCTGCAACATATTATTCACAAATATTATATATTTTGCAATTTCCCAATATTAAAACAAATATTATTTGACAAAAAGTATATAAAATATAAAACAAGCATAACTATTAATAAAAATAGTATATCCACAGATTTAAAATTGTTAAAAGATTTCAAGCGTTGAAAGTAAAAGAAAACAAATATAAATGATTGTTAACTTATGACACTTTTAGGATCCCAGGAGTTAGTGTGTATATTCAATGGTAAGGTTGTTGAAGGGTTATGTAAACAAACGCCAGAGTAATTACTGATCAATGCAACGGCGCTTACCTCGACTTCATCAGAGCTTCCTCGTCTGGGTCTTGCACTTTATGGAGACAATGAGGGTTAAACAAGGGTTAGACTCCATTGCACCTACAGCGGGAATGTCCCATTATTTACCAACACCTGATTTAGGCGTTCACTCACTATATTCAGTTCCAGTGATGTGGGCCAACATCCGGAAGCTCTTGGACTGCAGGTTGGCGGCGCGGCGAGCCCAGTCGGACAAGTCCTGGGGGTTCTCCTTTGGCTTGTTTACTGCCTGATAGACGGGGGAGGCGCAGTCCACCACGGGGTCCTTCATGGGCAGGACGGCACTGGGAGGGGGGGAGGACACACGCACATAAGCGTCAGTCGGCGTGCAGATGTCCGTTGGGCGCATGAAGCAGGAAGTATGCTCTGGATGTTGTGAGGCCTTGTTAGGAGGCAGGATGTACTTACGCCAAGGGGGAGCCCGCCTCCTCGCTGGCCGGGCGGCGGGGGGGGGAGGATGAGGAGGGATGGAGTGAGCAGAAAGGTGAAAGGTGGACAGAGAGAAGCAAAGCACACATTGGCGCGTTTTCAGCGGCGTCACCTCACCCGTCGTGTCCCTTGGCCTGCGATTGGCCGGCGATGGCGTCCATGATGGCGTCCTGCGAGTACATGCTGATGGGCGTGTTGTATTGGGCGTGGACGATGGTGGCCTTCCCGCCGGGGCCGCGCACCTCGATGGGCTTGTGGGTGGACAGGGCGGAGTCTTTCAGGGCGATGGGGTTAAAGCTGGGGGTGTACTCCACGCTGAGAGAGGGAGGGGCCAGGACAAAGTAGCACTTCAACCAAAATGGGGCAGCTGTTCACTAGACCGCCAACAGGTGGTGCTGTTGCATTCTCTTACTTCCTAAAAGCAACTTTTAATGCAGTTTTCCTTTCTTCAACTCATGCAATATTATATTCTCTTTTATTCATGTCACATTTGAAAATGAAACATGATTTATTAATATCATACATTAAATATAATACAATTAATAATTTTCTGTTTTAAAAATGAAATAAAATTACATTGCATTTTCTGGAACTAAATACTTTTTGTGGGTCTGTCTTAAAAAAATTAAATAAAATATAATTTAATAATGACAAATATAGCAAAATAAAGTATGCCTTGTTAATATAATCCATAACATATTTTAAATTAAATTAACATTTTAATTACTTTCTGTATTAAAAATGAAGTACAATTACATTTTGTTTTATTGAATTAAATAAGTATTGTAAGTGTGCCTTCACATAAATAAAATAAAAATAGTTATATAATTACATAATGCACAAACATAACAAAAATAAAGTATGATTTATTAATATCATATATTAAATATAATACAATTCATTCATTTCTGTATTAAAAATTAAATTAAATTACACTGCATTTTTTGAAACTAAATACTTTAAGTCTCTGCCTTTAAAAAATGAAATAAAATATAATGTAAAAATGACGTTAAGTACAAATATAGCAAAATAAAGTATGGTTTGGTAATATAATACATAACTGATCTTAATACATTTAAATTACTTTCTCTATTAAAAATTAAATAAAATGACATTGCATTTTCTGGAATTAAATATATAACGTTAGTGTGCCTTTAAAAAAAATAGAATAAAAATAATTCAATATTTACCTCAAATCATGCACAAACATAACAAAATAAATTATGATTTATTAATATCATAAATTAAATATAATACAATTGATTAATTTCTGTATTAAAAATGAAATAAAATGACACTGCATTTTCTGGAACTAAATACTTTATGTAGGTCTCTGTCTTTAAAAAAATGAAATAAAATATAATTTAATAATAACAAATATAGCAAAAAAAAGTCTGATTTGTTAATTTAAAAAATAACATATTTTAAATTAAATTACAATTTTAATTACTTTCTGCATTAAAAATGAAATCCAATTACATTTAATTTTCTTGAATTAAATATTGTTAGGGTGCCTTTCCAAAAATACATTTAAAATAATTACCTTAAATATTGCACAAACATAACAAAAATGAAGTATGATTTATCAATATCCTAAATTAAATAAAATTCAATTAATTCATTTCTGTATTAAAAATTAAAATAAATTACACTGGATTTTTTTGGGAACTAAATACTTTATATAAGTCTCTGCCTTTAAAAAATGAAATAAAAAATAATGTAAAATGACGTTAAATTTAGTACAAATGTAGCAAAATAAAGTATAGTTTGGTAATATAATACATAACTGATCTTAATACATCTAAATTACTATTTGTATTAAAAATGAAATAAAATGACATTGCATTTTCTGGAATTAAATATATAATGTAAGTGTGCCTTTAAAGAATAGAATAAAAATAACTCACTAATTACCTTAAACCATGCACAAACATAAGAAAATAAAGTATGATTTATTAATATCATAAATTATATATAATACAATTAATTAATTTCTGTATTAAAAATGAAATAAAATTATATTGCATTTTCTGGAACTAAATAATTTATGTAGGTCTCTGTTTTAAAAAAAATGAAATAAAATACAATTTAATAATAAAAAGTATAGCAAAATAAAGTATGATTTGTTAATATACATAACATATTTTAAATTAAATTAAAATTGTAATTACTTTCTGTGTTAAAAATGAAATACAATTACATTTCATTTTCTTGAATTAAATACTGTAAGGGTGCCTTTACAAAAGTACAATTAAAATAACTAAACAATTACCTTCAATATTGCACAAACATAACAAAAATAAAGTATGATTTATTAATATCGTAAATTAAATAAAATACAATTAATTAATTTCTGTATTAAAAATTAAATTAAATTACACTGGATTTTTTTGGGGAACTAAATACTTTATGTAAATCTCTGCCTTTAAAAAATTTAATAAAATATAATGTAAAAATGACTTTAAATTTGGTACAAATATAGCAAAATAAAGTATGGTTTTGTAATATAATACATAACAGATCTTAATACATTTAAATTACTTTCTGTATTAAAAATGAAATAAAATGACATTGCATTTTCTGGAATTAAATATATAAGGTAAGTGTGTTCTAAAAAAATAGAATAAAAATAATTCAATGCATACCTTAAATCACGCACAAACATAACAAAATAAAGTATGATTTATTAATATCATAAATTAAATATAATACAATCAATTAATTTCTGTATTAAAAATGAAATAAAATTACACTGCATTTTCTGGAACTAAATATTTTATGTAGGTCTGTCTTAAAAAAATTAATAAAAGATCATTTAACAATGACCTTAAATTAAGTACGAATATAGCAAAATAAAGTATGATTTGTAATTTTAGTACATAACATATTTTACAAAATTTAAATTACTTTTTGTATTAAAAATGAAATAAAATTATATTTCATTTACTGGAATTAAATATCTAATGTAAGTGTTCTTTTAAACAAATACAATAAAAATAATTACCTTAAATCATGCACAAACATAACACAATTAAATATGATTTATTAATATACATTAAATATTATAATACAACAAAATGACTATGTAATAAAAAATTTAATGAAATTATTTTGCATTTTCTGGAATTAAATATTTAATTATGCCTTTTAAAAAAATTTAATGAAAATATTTCAATAATTCCCTTAAATCATTCACAAACATAACAAAATAAAGTAAGATGTATTAATATCATGTATTAAATATTATAATACAACAAAATGACTATATGTATGAAAAAATTAAATACAATTATGTTGCATTTTCTGGAATTAAATATTTAATGTAGTTAAACATGGGATACAAGAGAATTCAATAATTACCTTAAATCATGCAATAATAAAATAAAATAGGATTGATAATTATCATGTATAAAATACAATTATAGTTACTTGCTGTATTCAAATAAGATAAAATGACTTTGCTTTTTTTTTAATTAAATACTGTGCCTTAAAAATGAGATCAAAGGGAATTCAATAATTATCGTAAAAGGTACAAACATAACAACATAAATTATGATTTATAAATGTCACACATAAAACATAATTAAACTACATTTCTGTATTAAAAATTAAATACACTGCATTTTATGAAATAAAATATTTGATGTAGTTGTGCTTTAAAAATGAAATAAAATATAATTTGATTATTACCTTAAACGATGTACAAACAACAAAATAAAGTGTGATTTGTTAATATTATATATATAATATAATACAATTAAAGGACTTTCTTTTTTCAAAATTGTATAAAATTACATTGCATTTTCTGGACTTAAAAGTAGGCGATGAAAAAAATGAAATCAATTATGATTGAATAAATACATGAATCCTTGAAATTGAGTACAAACATAACAAGGACTATATTTCAACACATTTAAAAATATGTATTTTTACATGAAATGTGCTCAATTACTTTTAAAAATAAAATAAGAAAAATTACAATTAAATTAAATTAGATTAAATTAAATTGTATTACAATAAATTGTGGCCACATGCTTCTACACAAACACACACCATTGTCTTCTATTTCAGTGCATGCATAATGTTCTCATACATAAGAATCAAAGGAAGTTAGTGACATTTGCTACAAATGCAAACATTTCCCAGTCCAAGGCTTCTGGAATGTTAGAACCATACTGCCCTCTTCAGGGTGGCGGAGGCACTGCAGCTCATGAATATTCCACCATAGTGGGTTCAATTCAAGTGAGATTGGTAGTAAAATGTTACCATTCACTTCACAGCATGGCTACATGCACGTTATACCGACATGCTGGCAGTTTACTGACTTGGCAGGTGTGTTGGCGATGACCTGTAACACACACACACACAAACACACACACATTGGGTTGTGACGTCAGACTTGTGGTGACAACAATGGCACAATGTGTGTTTGTAGGAAACTATCCAACATGCTGTAATCCTCCATTGTTGCCTCCCTGAGTGTCATTGACAAGAGCAGGAGGTTTTTTTGGGTGGGGGGGGGGGACTATCACATGACATTGGAGAGAGAGAGAGGAGTGTGGTGGTGGGCAGGGGGTGGCGACACAAATAAACTGGAAGAGCTAGAAATAGCTGCAACCACACACACCATCTGATCTGCTTATGTCAGACTGGACTTTTATGTTTTATGGATGTTCAGGCCAATGTAGGTGAAGACTACAGCACACACACACACACACAATTTGGAATTTTTTACCTTCTTGAGACCTCTGTAAAATGTCGACCTCTTTAGGACCACCCTTTCTAGACATATAATGATTTGTATTTACAACATTAATAATATACAGGCAGGGTTCTTGAGGGTGCATGGGAGTTTGCCCAACCAGTCTACATGTGCTTTGTGGACTTGGAGAAGGCATTGGACCGTGTCCCCCGGGAAGTCCTGTGGGGAGTGCTCAGAGAGTATGGGGTATCGGACTGTCTTATTGTGGCGGTCCACTCCCTGTATGATCAGTGTCAGAGCTTGGTCCGCATTGGCGGCAGTAAGTCGGACACGTTTCCAGTGAGGGTTGGACTCCGCCAAGGCTGTCCTTTGTCACCCATTCTGTTCAGAACTTTTATGGACAGAATTTCTAGGCGTTGAGTGGATCCGGTTTGGTGGCCGTGGGATTAGGTCTCTGCTTTTTGCAGATGATGTGGTCCTGATGGCTTCATCTGACCGGGATCTTCAGCTCTCACTGGATCGGTTTGCAGCCGAGTGTGAAGTGACCGGAATGAGAATCAGCACCTCCAAGTCCGAGTCCATGGTTCTCGCCCGGAAAAGGGTGGAATGCCATCTCCGGGTTGGGGAGGAGACCCTGCCCCAAGTGGAGGAGTTCAAGTACCTAGGAGTCTTGTTCACGAGTGGGGGAAGAGTGGATCGTGAGATCGACAGGCGGATCGGTGCGGCGTCTTCAGTAATGCGGACGTTGTACCGATCCGTTGTGGTGAAGAAGGAGCTGAGCCGGGCGGCAAAGCTCTCAATTTACCGGTCGATCTACGTTCCCATCCTCACCTATGGTCATGAGCTTTGGGTCATAACCGAAAGGATAAGATCACGGGTACAAGCGACCGAAATGAGTTTCCAGGTCTCTTCCTTAGAGATAGGGTGAGAAGCTCTGCCATCCGGGAGGAACTCAAAGTAAAGCCGCTGCTCCTCCACATGGAGAGGAGCCAGATGTGGTGGTTCGGGCATCTGGTCAGGATGCCACCCAAACGCCTCCCTAGGGAGGTGTTTAGGGCACGTCCGACCGGTAGGAGGCCAAGGGGAAGACCCAGGACACGTTGGGAAGACTATGTCTCCCGGCTGGCCTGGGAACGCCTCGGGATCCCCCGGGAAGAGCTAGACGAAGTGGCTGGGGAAAGGGAAGTCTGGGTTTCCCTGCTTAGGCTGTTGCCCCCGCGACCCGACCTCGGATAAGTGGAAGAAGATGGATGGATATATATACAGTGGGGCGAAACAGTATTTAGTCAGCCACCGATTGTGCAAGTTCTCCCACTTAAAATGATGACAGAGGTCTGTAATTTTCATCATAGGTACACTTCAACTGTGAGAGACAGAATGGGAAAAACTAAATCCAGGAATTCAAATTGTAGGAATTTTAAAGAATTTATTTGTAAATTATGGTGGAAAATAAGTATTTGGTCAACCATTCAAAGCTCTCACTGATGGAAGGAGGTTTTGGCTCAAAATCTCACGATACATGGCCCCATTCATTCTTTCCTTAACACGGATCAATCGTCCTGTCCCCTTAGCAGAAAAACAGCCCCAAAGCATGATGTTTCCACCCCCATGCTTCACAGTAGGTATGGTGTTCTTGGGATGCAACTCAGTATTCTTCTTCCTCCAAACACGACGAGTTGAGTTTATACCAAAATGGATACATGGATAATACAGCAGAGGATTGGGAGAATGTCATGTGGTCAGATGAAACCAAAATAGAACTTTTTGGTGTAAACTCAACTCGTCGAGTTTGGAGGAAGAAGAATACTGAGTTGCATCCCAAGAACACCATACCTACTGTGAAGCATGGGGGTGGAAACATCATGCTTTGGGGCTGTTTTTCTGCTAAGGGGACAGGACGATTGATCCGTGTTAAGGAAAGAATGAATGGGGCCATGTATCGTGAGATTTTGAGCCTAAACCTCCTTCTATCAGTGAGAGCTTTGAATGGTTGACCAAATACTTATTTTCCACCATAATTTACAAATACATTCTTTAAAATTCCTATAATGTGAATTCCTGGATTTTTTTTCCACATTCTGTCTCTCACAGTGGAAGTGTACCTATGATGAAAATGACAGACCTCAGTCATCATTTGAAGTGGGAGAACTTGCACAATCGCTGGCTGACTAAATACTTTTTTGCCCCACTGTAGATGTACTATGCAAATATAAAAAAGCTTGTTGTGAAAAATGAGTTGGAATTTCATAAGAAAAAGGTCACAATTTCACAAGAAAAACTTTAGAATTTTGGCAGTATTACAATAAAAGTCGTCATTTTACTCTACGCAAGTCAAGATTTTACAAGAACAACTGAACATTTGTGCACTATTAAGATAAGAGTTGGAATTTTACTCAACAACAGTCGCAATTTTACAAGAAAAGCTTAAAAATGTTGGCAATTTTATGAAAATAGTCGTAATTTTGCTCGACAAAAGTCACAATTTTATAAGAAAGCTTTAAAATCAGAATTTTACTTGGCAAAATGATGACAAAAGTCATAATTTTACTCAAAAAATGTCACTATTTTACAAGAACAAAAAAAAAAATGTCAATATTGTGATAAAAGTCAGAATTTTATATGACAAATGTCACCATTTTGCTGTGATGAGGTGGCGACTTGTCAAGGGTGTACACCGCCTTCCGCCCGATTAGGCACCAGCGCCCCCTGCGACCCCAAAGGGAATAAGCGGTAGAAAATGGATGGATGGAAAAGTGATAATTTTACGAGGAAATATTGCAATAATACAAAAACAGAAATAGTATGAGAAATTGTTCCCAATTTTACAAGAAAAAAGTTGATACATTGTGAGAAAAAGACTGCTTTTAGTTGATTAATTTTTAATAGTTTTTTGTAATTGGTTTAAATATTACAGTTATGTCTCTATACAGGGGTCAGCAACCTTTTTGAAAGCAAGAGCTACTTCTTGGGTACTGATTAATGCCAAGGGCTACCAGTTTGATACACACTTAGATAAATTGCCAGAAATAGCCAATTTGCTCAATTTACCTTTAATAAATAAATCTATATATATATAAAAAAAATGTGTATTTTTCATTTCGTCTTACATTTTTTTTCCTTTTACGGAAGGTTTTTTTGTAGAGAATAAATGATGAAAAAAACACTTGATTGAACAGTTTGAAAAAGGAAAAAACACGAAAAAAATGCAATTTAAATTTTGAAACATAGTTTATCTTCAATTTTGACTCTTTAAAATTCAAAATTCAACCCAAAAAAATAAAGAGAAAAACTATCTAATTCGAATCTTTTTGAAAAAAATAAAAAAATAATCTCTGGAACATCATTAGTACATTTTCCTGATTAAGATGAATTTTAGAATTTTGATGACATGTTTTAAATTTGTTAAAATGCAGTTTGAATTAAGATTTAAATTTGATTCTACAGATTTTCTAGATATGCCAGAAATTTTTTGGGGAATTTTAATCATAATCATTTTGAAGAAATATTTCACAAATATTTTTCGTCCAAAAAAACAGAAGCTAAAATGAAGAATTAAATTAAAATGTATTTATTATTCTTTACAATAAAAAAATAAAACTTGAACATTGATTTAAATATTCAGGAAAGAAGAGGAAGGAATCTAAAAGGTAAAAAGGTATATGTGTTTAAAAATCCTAAAATCATTTTTAAGGTTGTATTTTTTTCTCTAAAATTGTCTTTCTGAAAGTTATAAGAAGCAAAGTAAAATAATAAATTAATTTATTTAAACAAGTGAAGACCAAGTTTTTAAAATATTTTCTTGGATTTTCAAATTCTATTTGAGTTTTGTCTCTCTTAGAATTAAAAATGTCAAGCAAAGCGAGACCAGCTTGCTAGTAAATAAATACAATTTAAAAAAATGGAGGCAGCTCACTGGTAAGTGCTGCTATTTGAGCTATTTTTAGAACAGGCCAGCGGGCGACTCATCTGGTCCTTACGGGTCACCTGGTTCCCGTGGGCACCGTGTTGGTGACCCCTGATCTATATACATATTTATTACATTTTTTTTGTATTAATTTCGGCCAAAGGGGGCGCATTTCAATGCATTACACTCACGTGTTATTACATATCTTGGCCAGAGGGGGCGCACTTCCAATTTTTACACACACTTGTTATTTCATATGTTGACCAGAGGGGGAGCACTTTTTTAAAAACCGACACAGTCAGTTTGAAAAATCCCTCCTTTTTGTGACCACCCTCATTTTGAGACATTCTCTATTAGATGCAATGGTTTTCCGTATTGGGACTGTGGCTTGTTCACACCTCCTCATATGGAAGCTACTTTTCCTTGTTGATGTCTCAAGCAGGGTAGAAATACAAGAACACACACACACACTATCTCTGGTGGACAGTGATGATGTGTGTGTGACAGCAAGGGAACATTCCTTCAGCGTGTACAACAGCTGCTTGCAGCCGTGTCAGCCAATGAGGCGGCGGCGCTAGGCCCGATAGCGCCATCATCGCATGGCGTGTCTGCGGCGAGCACGTGCCCCAGACACCTGACTTATCTATACACTGGAACCCCTTAGGCCGCCCCATAAACCTGGAAGGGGACATGTCCAGACGCCCACGAGAGGTCCTGCTAAAAGGTCTCGTTAGGCTGCTTTTGACTGTTGCCATAGCAACCGCAACATCCTGCATTGTCCATTTTTAAGCACAAGTCTAGTTAAGGCAAGCTTTTTGTGCCAAAATTAAATCAAATTAAAAAGTGAATTAATGCATGTAATTGTGACATTTAATTATTAATTTATGAATGAAATAATATAAATTAATAGATGATTATAATTCATACATGTTCAATTAATCTGTTCTTAATTCATTTAATTTAATTAAAGAAAGGTTTTAGGAAGCAAGCTTTTTGTGTTAAAATGAAATCAAACCAACTGAATATTTAAAATGTTAATTAAAATTGTAAGCAATGCTTGCATTTGTTCATCAATTTATTCACGCACTATGTAATTTAATTATGAATTTATTAATGATTTGATACAAAGTTTTGTATGCCAAAATTAAATCAAACCAACTGAATATTTACATTTTTAATTAATGCTTGCCATTGTTAATCGATTTATTCAATATTTAACTATTAATGAAATAATATAAATCAAAAGAAAAGTATAATTCATACATGTTAAATTATATAAAAAAGCTATTATTCTGTTAATTCATTTAATTTCATTTAAGAAACGTTTTAGGATGCAAGCTTTTTGTGTTAAAATGAAATCAAACCAACTGAATATTTAAAATGTGAATTAATGCATGCAATTGTTCATCGATTTGTTTACCCACTGTGTAGTTTATTTATTAATTAAATAATATAAAATAATAGACAGTTCTAATGCATACATGTTATTTTTTTTTTTAAGAGAAGAATTATTTTGTCAATCTTTTTAATGTGATTGAAGGAACATTTAAGGATGCATGTTTTTTGTGCCAAAATTAAATCAAATCAACTAAATCCATATTTAAATCATTACATGCAATTGTCCATCAATGTATTAAAATGCAAAATAATTTGTTTATTATTTTATATATATGTATATATTATACCTATATATTTTTTAAAATCTAATTAATATAAATAATTATAAACAAACACTTTGAAAGCATTTTAAAATTTAGTATTTTTTTTAATTAATTTATTCAATAAATATTTTGGCGCAGGCTTTTTTGTGCCCAACTTTTAAATCAAATCAGAAATATTTATTAAAAATGTTAATTAATATGTAAATTAATTCATTCAGTTGTCCATCAATTTATAAATGCATCGCTTACTGTATTTATTCATTTATTAACAAAGTAATATAAATCAATGCACAAACATCTTGAATGCATTTTCTTCATTTAATATTATTTGTGTTTGTTTAATTAAATTTCAAAACATTTTTGTGCCAAAATTGAATAAAATCAATAAATTAAATATTAATGAAAAATGTTAATTAATTTTTTTCAATAATTTAAATAATCTTGATAGCTAAATAAAAAAAATATTACATTATTTATTTTTTTCTATTTAATTTAAGTAAATAAAAAGTTATTTATTTCAATGACTTTCCCTTTTAATACGAAATGTATTTAATAAAAACATAAAAAGGAGACTATTTCATTTTAAATGATTAACATTTTAATGTTTGTTTTTAGGTATGTATTTGATGTATTATTTAATATCAAATCAAAACATTTATAAATCAAACCACGCATTAAATCTTTTTTGTCATTGATTAGGCGAGTGGACAACGACGTTATTGCTGATTATTATTTTTACGTCCATACTGAAACTTGATGGTGGTATTAAACTGAACCATAGAATAAAAAAAATAAGATTCACATCATTCTTAAGCGTTATACCGAAGCTCCGACTTCTTTTTACTCTTGCAACTCTGCTTCAATGCTACTGATGACATCCCAAGTACGTACTTAGACAAACTCTGGGCTTCCTTTTCTTATCAGCGCCTCGCAACCTTTTTGTAAAGGTCAGCCGACCTTTTGGTAAACACGAGCTGTCCAGATGACCCCCTGGACGTTCTGTCACCTGGACCCCGGTCAGGTATTTGCTATACGCGCGCCTGCTCCATAAATAGCGACACGTGTGGCGGCTTTTAATGCTGCGATAGCTGCAGAAAGCTGCGCTTATTTTTTTTTAGTTCCTAACAAGCCGTTGTCAGTCCCGAATACCAAACATCGCCCTCTTCTGGGCACGGTGGAGTTTTTCCAGGTTTAAGGAGAGATTACAGCAGGTTTGGGCAAATTAAGGCCCGGGAAACTTTTCAATCTGGCCTGCAGGACATTTCCAGATCATGTTTTTAGATATTTAAGATGGAAACTGTAGCATCTTGAATAGAGATGTCCGAGAATGGCTTTTTTGCCGATATTCCGATATTGTCCAACTCTTAATTACCGATACCGATATATACAGTCATGGAATTAACACATTATTATGCCTAATTTTGTTGTGATGCCCCACTGGATGCATTAAACAATGTAACAGGGTTTTCCAAAATAAATCAACTCAAGTTATGGAAAAAAATGCCAACATGGCACTGCCATATTTATTATTGAAGTTACAAAGAGCTTTATTTTTATTTAACATGCCTCAAAACAGCAGCTTGGAATTTGGGACATGCCCTGGGAGAGCATGAGGAGGTTGAGGTGGAGGGTGTATATTGTAGAGTCCCGGAAGAGTTAGTGCTGCAAGGGGGTCAGGGTATTTGTTCTGTTGTGTTTATGTTGTGTTACGGTGCGGATGTTCTCCCGAAATGTGTTTGTCATTCTTGTTTGGTGTGGGTTCACAGTGTGGCGCATATTTGTAACAGTGTTAAAGTTGTTTATACGGCCACCCTCAGTGTGACCTGTATGACTGTTGACCAAGTATGCCTTGCATTCATTTGTGTGTGTGAAAAGCCGTAGATATTATGCACGCAAAGGCAGTGTCTTTAAGGTTTATTGGCGCTTTGTACTTTTCCTTACACCCGTGTACACAGGGCGTTTTAAAATGTCATAGATTTTACTTTTTGAAACGATACCGATAATTTCCGATATTACATTTTAAAGCATTGTATTGTAACATCTGTAGTTTTCAATATTCAGTGTTTTATTGTTCATAGTTAATTTTGTAAATCCCACATTCTCTATTTTAATGTACATTCTGGATGTCTCATTCAGTAAATGTTTTTTAAATTGCATTCAGTTTTTTTTTAATGTGCTCTGTCATAACATTTTTAGTATTCAATCAGACATTATTGTGAGTTTTTTTTTTTTTAGTGTTCCTAAAAATCAGATAAACCGGCCTCCAGACACATTTTTTTGCTGTTTTATTGGAGGTGATTTTTTTGGTCTCTTTTTTACAAAATCTTTGTTTGGACAATTAATTTTCTGCCTTTGAATTTAGTGAACAAATGCTGAAAATTTCACTAAATAAAAATGTGTTTAAAAATTTCTCCTATTCAGTTTAAAAAGTTCTGTGCAGAAAATTTCAGTGTAAAGAAAATATTGCAGAAATGTTTGTTGCTTCAAAATTCAAAATCAAGACTGCAGCAATCGATCCTGTGTCAGAACCAGCCAATGAGGTGTCAAGTTTGAAGTCACATGGTTTGAATATTTCTGCACTGAACTTTTTTAAAGACACATTTTTTTTTGCACTGAATTTTTGAGCTTCAAAACATTTTACACTGAATTTTGCCAAATGTAAATTTTGAAAAGACACATTTTGCTCGCAAATTTTTATCCAATTAAATTTCAGTGTAAACATTTCAGTGCAGAAAATGTCATTGTTTAAGAAAAAAAAAATAGTGCAGAAACATTTGTTTCTTCAAAATTAGGACTGCAGCAATCGATCCTGTGTCAGAACCAGCCAATGAGATGGCAAGTTTGAGGTCACTTTTGCACTAAACTTTTTTTAAGCTGAATTTTTAAAGCCTTGAACCTTTTTACACTGCATTTTTTTACACTGAATTAATTAACTAAATTAAACAACTAATTAATCAAATTAAGTTAATTAACAAACTGAAATTTTGACGCCAATTTTCCTCGCACATTTTTATTCAATGAAATCGTCAGCATAATTTGATGTTAAAAGAAAATCCAGTCCACAAAATAAAACACAAAAAATGCAGTTACATAAGAAAGGCCTATTTTAATAAATACACAGATTGACCTCCATACTGCTGCACTGCCACCAATTTACACTGGAGGGCAGCACCGTGCACACTTTACCATACAAAGCTGTTCAGTTTGGGGAGGCCGAGCTTCAATTGTCACAATAAAAACATTGAAAACAAATATTAATTACTCAATAAATATAATATTTGTGCTTTGAACTGGCTTATCAATATATGTTGTATGTATGATTCTAAAAATATTAAAAAAAAATTATGTAAAAATTAGTACATTTGCACATTTCCTAATAAAAATACAGAGCAGAAGCCTGATATCAGGATTTTAAAGCTGCTTAGTGCACAAGTGAACTTATCAGGTTTATTGCACTGCGCCTCGTTCTAAGTAAGGCTGCAGAAGGTGGACAGTTTCCAGGTAAATTTACGGAAATTTTTCAGTAAATTCCCATGTTCACAGTCCTCGTATAAGACTTTTCTTATGCATTCTAACTCGTAAAGAACTGTTAGCAATAAGTGGCTAAAATGCAGCCAAAGGGATTGGCTCTATTGCGCCTCTGAAGCGCATCTAAAAAGATTTATCTTTTATATATATGTAGTATATATGTAATATATGTAGTATATATATAATCTATACACGCATAATTGCGTGTAATATTTACGTATTTCGCGTTTTACTGCCGTTTTACAGACACAGTTTGGAAACAAATATGGTATGTAAATACAGTAAACATTTAAAGAATGTTTCTGTTTAAATAATTAATGTCACAACGTGGCTGGTTCAGCTAATATGGAAACTAGAGATGTCCGATAATGGCTTTTTTGCCGATATTGTCCAACTCTAAATTACCAATCCCGATATCAACCGATACAGATGTATACAGTCGTAGAATTAACACATTATTATGCCTAATTTTGTTGTTGTGCCCCGCTGGATGCATTATACAATGTAACAAGGTTTTCCAAAATAAATAACTCAAGGTATGGAATAAATGCCAACATGGCGTTGAGGTGGGGGGAAAAGGCGGTAGCGGGGCGTGTATATTGTTGCGTCCCGGAAGAGTTAGTGCTGCAAGGGGTTCTGGGTATTTTTTCTGTTGTGTTTATGTTGTGTTGCGGTGCGGATGTTCTCCCGAAATGTGTTTGTTATTCTCGTTTGGTGTGGGTTCACAGTGTGGCGCATATTTGTAACAGGGTTAAAGTTGATTATACGGCCACCCTCAGTGTGACTTGTATGGCTGTTGACCAAGTATGCATTGCAGTCACTTGTGTGTGTGTGTGTGTGTGTGTGTGTGTGTGTGTGTGTGTGTGTGTGTGTGTGTGTGTGTGTGTGTGTGTGTGTGTGTGTGTGAAAAGCCGTAGATATGATGTGATTGGGCCGGCACGCAAAGGCAGTGCCTCTAAGGTTTATTGGCGCTCTGTACTTCTCCCTATGTCCGTGTACACAGCAGCAATTTAAAAAGTCATACATTTTACTTTTTGAAACCGATACCGATAATTTCTGATATTACATTTTAAAGCATTTATCGGCCGATAAAATCGGCAGTCCGATATTATCGGACATCTCTAATGGAAACGTATTTTTTTCATCTAAAATTGAGGTGCGGCTTATTACATTCTAACTTGGATTGTTTCCCTGGCTTCGAGACTCTCCTGAAGGACACTGCGGCGAAGACACAACAAACTCCCTTCTTGTCTCTCATGGACACACACCTGTTGTTGTTGACTTTGGACTAGCGACTGCACACTACATTAAGGCCGTGGAACAGAGACACACTACGGGCTTAAACACACACACATCCACTAAAATACACGCCACACATACAACCCCCAACCCCGCCAACCCAACGCCCTCAACGCAAATCTCATAGGGGTGATGAATGAATGATCAGCGCCTGTAAGCTGCGGCCTACCATAATGACCCCGAACTCCCTTCCCTCTGTTGCTAGATATCTCGAGATGTATGTTGTAATATTTAATTGTGTTTTGCTATGGAGGTTTTTTTCCCACTCCAGACTGGGCCCCCTTAGCAGCCCAGCCGAGATTGTATTTTTTTACTCATTCTTCCTAAGCGTTTACCTTTTTCCCATCTTTTACGGGGCGCCTTATGGCGACCCATCAGCGTTCTTGTTCTGTAACCCTTTAAACTGTTTGTTTGTCTAATCTTGGACAGGTTTGTGCTGAAAAGTTTCGTTGTACTTGTGCAATGACAACAAAGACCTATCCTATACCCTGTAATAGGGTATTATACGTGTTTTCAAGATTGCATAGTTGAGTGTTTAGGTCGTATGACCTGCAAGAAACGCCGGCGCCACAAAGCCAATCAGTAAGTGACAAAAGACCGTTTCCCGCCTGGTCCAAGTGTTTGACTTGTCTCTATTGAATATAGCGTAACATTACTTTTGGATGGTATACATTTTTCCAGGGACCAAAACAAGTCTGGTTTTCTAGTTTCTACAGCTTGTATTTAATGCACGGTAGTACTTTGAGCCACCATTTAAAGGGGGGCAGACGTGAGCTAGCAGGTGCATGTAGCTACCGTCACTTTTTCAGAGAAGAAACCAGCGTTATCTAGTTTATTTTCTAGCAACAAGTCAAATGCAGGATTTTTTAAATTTTTTTAATTGTCCTGCTGCATGAATGAATGAATCTGGCTGCCAAGATGATATATCCAAGCTGAAAAACTTCTCCACATTGGACTTTCAGACAAAACAGAAGGTGAACATACTTTTTACAACAAACACAAAGATAGAGGTTTTTTTTTTACAATTGACATTGACAATTTAGATTTGTTTTTTTGTCATAAATGTTTTAAATAAATAAATTAGACTCATAATTATTTAATAATAACATTACAATGAGAGTGAATGATACCCTTAGTTTCTTGCTAACGAGCAACATGTATTATCATTATTATTATTATTATTATCGCTATTAGAGCATATCATAAAAAAATCAGACGCCATCAATGTCTCACCTGGCGTAAAGGCAAATAAAATAAGTTACGCAATCAGCTGGCTTAGCTGTGCGTATACAGACTTGTGTGCCGTGGGAGAGGATCTAATTTCACCTATTTGGGGTAAAAAATATTATTTGCAAACCAGTAATTATAGTCTGCCAATGATGTGTTGTTGTTGAGTGTCGGTGCTGTCTAGAGCTCGGCTGAGGGACCGTGTAATACTCTTCCATATCAGTAGGTGGCAGCCGGTAGCTAATTTGCTTTGTAGATGTCGGAAACAGCGGGAGGCACCGTGCAGGTAAAAAGGTATCTAATGCTTAAACCAAAAATAAACAAAAGGTAAGTGCCCCTAAGAAAAGGCAATGAAGTTTAGGGAAGGCTATGCAGAGCGAAACTAAAACTGAACTGGCTAGAAAATAAACAAAAACAGAATGCTGGACGACAGCAAAGACTTACTCCAATGCAAAAACTGAAATCTAAGATTGAATATCTCAAATAAAGGTGATATTTGCTTTCTGTCTGATAAGATAATTCTTCTCACTAAGCAGATTTTTTGTTAGTGTTTTACTTGTTTTAAGGATTTTGGTCCTAAATGATCTCAGTAAAATATTACAACTTGGAGCTGAGTTTTGATTCTCTAGATCAGGGGTGCCCATTACGTCGATCGCGAGCTACCAGTCGACCGCGGGGGGTGTGTCAGTCGATCTCCAGCCAGGCTTTTAAAAAAAATAGACCTAAAAATGAGTGATCATCAATCTTCACCAAGACGTCACTTAAATGACATTCACGGTACCGGAGGGTCTTGTGAGATGACGCTGGCTGCTGCAAGATCATTATTATGAAAATATGACCGAGAGGAAGGCCAGAAACACTTTTTATTTCAACAGACTGTCGCGCCGTCCCTTCTGTCAAAACTCTAAAGGCCGACTGCACATTTCCTATCTTCACAATAAAAGCCCTGCTTCATGCTGCCTGCGCTAACTAAATACAGAGTCTCGGAAAACTGGCGTGCACAAGCGATCCCTCAGAAAGCTGGTGTGCACATCACTTGTGCACGCCAGCTTTCCGAGACTCTTATTTTGTTAGCGCAGGCAGCATGGAGCAGGGCTTTTATTGTGAAGATAGGAAATGTGCAGTCGGCCTTTAGAGTTTTGACGGAAGGGACGGCGCGAAAGTCTGTTGAAATAAAAAGTGTTTCTCGCCTTCCCCTCTGTCATTTTTTCCTAATAATGAACTGGCAGCAGCCAGCGTCATCTCACAAGACCCTCGGGTGCCGTGAATGTCAATCAAGCAAGCTACGGAATTTGCCGCCAATGTTTTTCTTGTAAAGTGTATGGAAGCTGGATGAATTAGATGCCAAAAACCAACCACTTTCATGTGGTATTGTACAGAAAGGACAACTTTTTTTCTCCTCCATTTGAAAATGCGGACGTTATCATCATTACTGTCTGATTCCAATCAATGCAAGTCATCAGAATCAGGTAATACACCGACTTATATTCTTGTCTTTGTGAAAGAAAGACATCTATATGTGTTACACATGCTTGTATTATCATTAAACACATTTAACTTGTTTACAAAAATGTCTCTTTCATAAATAAATAAATATAAATGATATATATAAATGAGGTAGATCCCCTCGAGTTGGTCAATTGAAAAGTAGCTCGCCTGCAGAAAAAGTGTGGGCACCCCTGACCTATATTGAGTGAAACGTGCTTGAAACAAGAATATCAACGGTTGCAAAGCTGTGTCATCAACACTCACAAGTATAAAACTACTTTTTTAAAGTAATAATTACTTATTTCAAACATGAAAAAAAAAAATCATGACTTTGACACAATTTTGTGTCAAATAATTAAAATGAATGACAGCCAAATGGCAAGTGAAAATCATAAGTCAGCATGGGAACCAAATAAAAAAGGGAGCGCAAACAGGAACTAAAAGAGTCCAAAAACATAATCCAGACTACAGATCATGACAAAATTAAGTCTTTGTTACTTAGAGTATGTTCCCTATACTAAAGTGTAACCAAAAACATATAACTTTGTCTTGAATTTGAAAAAAAAAATATATATATATATTTTTCATTAATGAAGGGTTCGGTGAATGCGGATAAGAAACTGGTGGGGTTCAGTACCTCCAACTAGGTTAAGAACCACTGGACTACACGTATAAGATTTCATAGGATTTATGGATTAGGAGTGACAGATTGTTTGGTAAACGTGTAGCATGTTCTATATGTTATAGTTATTTAAATGACTCTTACCATAATATGTTAGGTTAACATAGCAGTTGGTTATTTATGCCTCATATAACATACACTTATTCAACCTGTTGTTCACTATTCTTTATTTATTTTAAATTGCCTTTCAAATGTCTATTCTTGGTGTTGGGTTTTATCAAATACATTTCCCCCGGATCAGTGCGGCGTCTTCAGTAATGCGAACGTTTTATCGATCCGTTGTGGTGAAGAAGGAGCTGAGCCGGAAGGCAAAGCTCTCAATTTACCGGTCGATCTACGTTCCCATCCTCACCTATGGTCATGAGCTTTGGGTCATGACCGAAAGGATAAGATCACGGGTACAAGTGGCCGAAATGAGTTTCCAGGTCTCTCCCTTAGAGATAGGGTGATCGGGCATCTGGTCAGGATGCCACGCAAACGCCTCCCTAGGGAGGTGTTTAGGGCACGTCCAACCGGTAGGAGGCCACGGGGAAGACCCAGGACACGTTGGGAAGACTATGTCTCCCGGCTGGCCTGGGAACGCCTCGGGATCCCCCGGGAAGAGCTGGACGAAGTGGCTGGGGAGAGGGAAGTCTGGGCTTCCCTGCTTGGGCTGCTGTCCCCGTGACCCGACCTCGGATAAGCGGAAGATGATGGATGGATGGACATTTCCCCCCCAAAATGCGACTTATACTCCAGTGCGACTTATACATGTTTTTTTCCTACTTTATTATGCATTTTCGGCAGGTGCAACTTATACTCCGAAAAATACTGTATATGTGATTTATGACTCAAAAGACTTCCAAAGTGTGCGAGTAAATAGATATGATCAAAATATTATAAATTTCACGGAGATTCTTATTTTTACACTTTTTTTTTCCAAATTCCATTGTATGTCATACCCTTCTGACACCACCAGATGGCAGTATAAGTGTCCAAATAAGTGACCATAAAAGCCCGATTCAGCAGTGTACACAATTTTGAAGATAAGGGCTAAAAGGTGCTGTCCACACATGTGGCCAACTGAGCCTTTAGTTAAAGTCCTACTGAAAGCCACTACTAGCGACCACGCAGTCTGATAGTTTATATATCAATGATGAAATATTAACATTGCAACACATGCCAATAAGGCCTTTTTAGTTTACTAAATTGCAATTTTAAATTTCCCGCGAGGTATCCTGTTGAAAACGTCGCGGAATGATGACGATTATGTTGACGCGTGCTTGTGACGCTATTGGTTGGAGCGAACATTTCAACCCAGCACCACACACGGCTAAAAGTCGTCTCTTTTCATCGCATAATTACACAGTATTTTGGACATCTGTGTTGCTGAATCTTTTGCAATTTGTTGAATTCATAATGGAGACGTCAAAGAAGAATGCTGTTGGTGGAAAGTGGTGGATTGCAGCTGCCTTTAGCAACCGAAACACAGCCGGCGTTTCTTTGTTTGTTGTGAAGGTTTAACACAGAGCGGTCAAGCGAACATGTTTCCCGACCACATGTCAACCGGCAGGTTTCGGTGAGAAAATGGTGGTAATAAGTCGGCTCTTACCGGAGACATGAGCAGGTAATGCGACCTCCTCCTGCAGCTGTCAAAAAGGCAGCTGTGATCTTGGCTCCTCCATTGGCTTCTCTCAGAGACACTGGCGTTCACCGCAGCCCTCTGACTTTCAGGTATGACTTTATAATCTCACTAAAACACTATTACCACAATAAGCAGATAAGGAATTTTCTAGAATTATCCTAGAAAATGTGTCTAATAACATCTGAATCGCTTCCACTGCCGTTCCCTGGAGCCGTCGCTTTTTTTTTTTTTTTTAGTGCTTCACTCTAACTTTCCTCATCCACGAATCTTTCATCCTGGCTCAAATTAATGGGGAAATCGTCACTTTCTCGGTCCGAATTGCTCTCGCTGCTGGTGGCTGTGATTATAATCAATGTTCAGATGTGAGGAGCCCTACAACCCGTGACGTCACGCACACATCGTCTGCTACTTCCGGTACAGGCAAGGCTTTTTTATTAGCGACCAAAAATGCAAACTTAATCGTCGATGTTCTCTACTAAATCCTTTCAGCAAAAATATGACACATAGAATGGACCTCGTTTAAATAAGAAAATCTCATTTCAGTTGGCCTTTAAAGTCACTCTAAGAAGTGGTGTCCCTAATGTTGTGTCCATACCTTCTGGTGGGGGATGACAGGCATGGGGGAGTCCATCCTGGGGGTGGCTGTGGGAACTGGTGCAGGGCGCCTGGATCTAAACATGACACAGGAAAAAAATGAAGCACGTGTTACGAAGAGAAAAAAACCCCCACTTTGTCTTGTTTACTTCTGCATGGTGAGCGAGAGTCGGGTGGTGGCAGCCTTGATCTTGTTCTGGGCCTCCAGGTGCGTCAAGCCATCGGTGCTGGTGCCGTCGATGGCTGAGATGATGTCGCCCTGGGACAGGTTGCCACCCGACGCTTTACTACCTGGCGTTATCTATAACGAGACAGGGGAGTCGGGTGAATGGACTCAAAAACCACAATTACTAGTTATTCTTGTTATTAGCACGCTCAGTTTAGGTCAAAGCACCACTTGATGGAGCCTGCGTGTGATCCTGGTTAGAGATTGGATTGATGGCGCTTTAGAGCAGGGGTGTCCAAAGTGCAGCCCGGGGGCCATTTGTAAAATTCAATTGAAAAAAATGTCAAAACATAAAAAGTGATATAAAAGAGCAAACAGGTGAAATGTGACAAGAAAATGTCGCAATTCTTTAATAACACAAAGCTGCCATGCAGGCTGTTTCTTTCTTTAAAAAATAATAACGAATCAAAATGTCATTTTGAATTATTGGCCTAATCAAGGCTTCAATTACGTCACATTAAATATTCCACTTTGAGATATTTTTTGGGGAAAATTTTGCATATTTTGTGTTTTGCTATATAAAAAACTGAGTTGTTTTTTTTAAAAAAGAGCCTAAAACAAACAAACAAAAAACATAAACAACAATACAACTTAAAATTGACGGATATGTCTGAAGTTGATCTCGAGATTATTGTGCTAAAAGTAAAAAAAAAGTATAATTTATTTTTAAACACTTTAATGAGTAGGACACTTTTGGATCCCCAATTATTTTAGTGTGATTTGTTTTTAAGTGTCATTGCTCAAAAACTAATAATGAATAAAAATCTAAAATTAAGGTTCTAATTATAATATAATCTCAAATATTCCACCTAAAAAAGTTACTAGGGGAAAATATTGCATTTTTTTTTTTTCCCCATTTTTTCCCCTAATGTCGATCTAGAGATTTAAAACTTGAATAATAATGAAAATAATAATACTGAATAATGACACATTTTTAATATTTGTTTTTACCGAAACCCTTTGGGGTCCCCGGGATCATAACTGAGTGGAGGCCTATATTTTTTATACATATATTGTATTGGTTTTTAAAATAAAAAATATGAAACTGGCCTCCGCTTGCTTTGATTTTACAGTGTGCGGCCCTCAGTGGAAAAAGTTTGGACACCCCTGCTGTAGAGGGAGCCATTCTTTAAAAAGAGCCGTTCAAACGACTGGATCCGTATTGTTTTTTTTGTTTTTTATTAGAATAGAATAGAAAGTACTTTATTGATCCCTGGGGGAAATTCAGCACCACAGCTTGCTCACAATAGACAATAATAATAATAAATAATTTTATATACATCATATATTATGTATACAATATGTAATATATGAATAATATAAATATATTTTACATTTAAGTGCAGTCAAGAAGGAGGATTATCAAGAAATCAATCACTAATAGGAGTTATACGATAAAATGTAGATCTACACAAATATTACCCTGTTGGTGTTACCGTATTATTCGGACTATAAGGCGCACTTAAAATCCTTTCATTTTCTCAAAAATCAACAGTGCGCCTTATAACCCGCTGCTTCTAATGTATGGAATCATTTTGGTTGTGCTTACCGACCTCAAAGCTATTTTATTTGGTACATGGCATACTTGCCAACCTTGAGGCCTTTGAATTCGGGAGCTGGGGGGTGGAGGCGGGGTTTGGTGTTAGCGGGGGTGTGTATTGTAGCGTCTTGGAAGAGTTAGTGCTGCAAGGGTTTCTGGGTATTTGTGCTGTTGTGTTTATGTTGTGTTACTGTGCGAATGTTCTCCCGACATGTGTTTGCTATTCTTGTTTTGTGTAGGTTCACAGTGTGTCGCATATTTGTAACAGTGTTAAAGTTGTTTATACAACCACCCTCAGGTTGACCTGTATGGCTGTTGACCAAGTATACTTGACATTCACTAATGTGTGTGTAATAGCTGCATATTTTATGTGACTGGGCCGGCACGCTGTTTGTATGGAGGAAAAGCGGACGTGGCGACAGGTTGTAGAGGACGCTATAGGCAGTGCCTTTAAGGCACGCCCCCAATACTGTTGTCCGGGTGGAAATCGGGAGAAATTCGGGAGAATGGTTGACCCGGGAGATTTTCAGGAGGTGCACTGAAATTCTGAGTCTCCCGGAAAAATCGTGAGGGTTGGCAAGTATGGGAGAGTGGCCGTGCGCAACCCGAGGGTCCCTGGTTCAATCCCCACCTAGTACCAACCTTGTCACGTCCGTTGTGTCCTGAGCAAGACACTTCACCCTTGCTCCTGATGGGTGCTGGTTAGCGCCTTGCATGGCAGCTCCCTCCATCAGTGTGTGAATGGGGAAATGTGGAAGTAGTGTCAAAGTGCTTTGAGTACCTTGAAGGTAGAAAAGCGCTATACAACTACAACCCTTTTATATGATAAGTGTGACCGGTAGATGGCAGTCACACATAGGAGATACGTGTAGACTGCAACATAATGGCAGTCACACATACGACATATGAGTACGCTGCAATGTGACTCAAGTCGTTAACACCAAAATGTTATATGTTCCATTGGAAATATTGCAAAATTTACACACAGTTCTCAAAAATCTATAAAATGTTTTAGTACGACTTTGGTAAGCCATGAAACCGCACCGCTTGATGGACTGTACTGTGCTTCAACATAGGAGTATTATTATGGTGTGTATAAAGTAAGACATATTATCTGGTGTTTTGTTTCGCAATATTATGCAAAAGCAACTTCTCTTACCTCCTGGTAACTGCTGATCTCCATTTGAGATCTGCATAAATCCTGAAAATTTGCACGCGTCCGCCCTTGTAGTCGTTGCTGACCCCGTGATCGATAAGCTCCTTCTTTTTTTCTATTTTCTTATTATGGGACATTCATCCTCCGCTGTTGCCATTTCTAATATATAGTAGTGTACAATTGTTGGCACATAAGCCGCTACAATATAAGTCAACAAGTTCAAAGCAAAACACAACGCAAGGTTAGGGCTATATAGCATGGCAAGAGAGCTAGCTAAGTAGATATTATTTACGTAGATGTTGTATAATTTAACTTCATAGCTAGTAAGATGTCAAAAAAGCTTAGTGTTTGTTTATACATCTACTTCAAGGCGTCCAAAGCGTGGCCTGGGTTAGATCATTTTTTAACGGCCCGTGGAACATTCTAAACATACTATTACAAAAAAAACAAAACATCAAGTGGAAATAAAGAGCAAACAGATGTGCAGTACTGTAATGAGAAAACATTGAGCTGTTGAGACTAATAATACAAAGCTGCCATTAAGGCTGTTTTTTTTTTTTAACTTCCATTTCGCAAAAATTAATAATGAATCAAAATCAATGTTGTTATGAATTATTGATCCATTTAAGGCTCTAATTACTTTACACAAAAAAAAATATGAGTATATATATATATATATATATATACAAACCCCGTTTTCATATGAGTTGGGAAATTGCGTTAGATGTAAATATAAACGGAATACAATGATTTGCAAATCCTTTTCAACCCATATTCAGTTGAATGCACTACAAAGACAACATATTTGATGTTCAAACTCATAAACTTTTTTTTTTTGTTGCAAATAATAATTAACTTAGAATTTCATGGCTGCAACACGTGCCAAAGTAGTTGGGAAAGGGCATGTTCACCACTGTGTTACATCACATTTTCTTTTAACAACACTCAATAAACGTTTGGGAACTGAGGAAACTAATTGTTGAAGCTTTGAAAGTGGAATTCTTTACCATTCTTGCTTGATGTACAGCTTAAGTTGTTCAACAGTCCGGGGTCTTGTTGTCGTATTTTACGCTTCTTAATGCGCCACACATTTTCGATGGGAGACATGTCTGGACTGCAGGCAGGCCAGGAAAGTACCCGCACTCTTTTTACTACGAAGCCACGCTGTTGTAACACGTGGCTTGGCATTGTTTTGCTGAAATAAGCAGGGGCGTCCATGATAACGTTGCTTGGATGACAACGTATGTTGCTCCAAAACCTGTATGTACCTTTCAGCATTAATAGTGCCTTCACAAATGTGTAAGTTACCCATGCCTTGGGCACTAATACACCCCCATACCATCACACATGCTGGCTTTTCAACTTTGCGCCTATAAGAATCCGGATGGTTATTTTCCTCCTTGTTCCGGAGGACACCACGTCCACAGTTTCCAAATATAATTTGAAATGTGGACTTGTCAGACCACAGAACACTTTTCCACTTTGCATCAGTCCATCTTAGGTGAGCTCGGGCCCAGCGAAGCCGGCGGCGTTCCTGGGTGTTGCTTAGTAGAGTTTCAACTTGCACTTACAGCTGTAGCGACCAACTGCAGTTACTGACATGGGTTTTAGGAAGTGTTCCTGAGCCCATGTGGTGATATCCTTTACACACTGATGTTGGTTTTTGATGCAGTACCGCCTGAGGGGTCAAAGGTCCGTAATATCATCGCTTATGTGCAGTGATTTCTCCAAAGTCTCTGAAATTTTTGATGATTTTACGAACTGTAGATGGTAAAATGCCTAAATTCCTTGCAATAGCTGGTTGAGAAATGTTGTTCTAAAACTGTTCGACAATTTGCTTACAAAGTGGCGACCTTCGCCCCATCCTTGTTTGTGAATTACTTAGCATTTCATGGAAGCTGCTTTTATAGCCAATCATGGCACCCACCTGTTCCCAATTAGCCTGCACACCTGTGGGATGTTCCAAATAAGTGATTGATGAGCATTCCTCAACTTTATCAGTATTTATTGCGCCCTTTCCCAACCTCTTTGTCACGTGTTGCTAGCATCAAATTCTAAAGTTAATGATTTTTTGCCCAAAAAATAAAAGTCTATCTGTTTTAACATAAAATATGTTGTCTTTGTAGCATATTCATAAGAATCATCGTATCTCGGCCTGTCGCCATGACGTCTCCACCTCGTCGCTGCCGCCACAGCCTGGGGGGCAATAGACTACAGACTGTGGTGATGTAGGCCGGCTTCGTCGCCTGAAGAAGCCTACAACTTTAGTTTGTGTTTTCCACTCCATTTGCTGAATGGCAATATACGATATATATATCTCGATATTTTTTCCGTAAAGTAAAAACAAAACAGTCCTAGTTAGCTGAGATACTAAAATAATGACTTACAAGGTCAAATTAATGACTTACTGTAAGGAAGCGTTTGCAATAAGCGTTTGAAAAAAAAGAGGTAAAAATGGGGCCACATGCTGACCTATGCTCAACTCCATCCATCCATACATTTCCTACCGCTTGTCCCTTTTGGGGTCTCTGCTTAATTTATTACAGCATTTGGGAAGCCTGTAGTTGATTTTTAATATGTAAATGTTATATGTTTATCAACATGGGACCCTGCTATTCAAAACTAGGCTGCTACATTACTAATGATTAATATAACTATAATTGAAAAAATAGTACAACAGCAATAGGAAAGACTATTCATCCCTGAACACCATGGAGTTCATGGAGGCTTTTTAATGCAGTTACATTATTATTTGAACTATCAGAGACAGAAACTCTCCATTAAACATAATCAATCAATCAACACAGAAAAAAAGTCTAGTGAAATAACTTAGTTTTTAACTGTAAGTCATAGGGGTGTAACGGTACACAAAAATTTCGGTTTGGTACGTACCTCGGTTTAGAGGTCACGGTTGGGTTAATTTTCGGTACAGTAAGAAAACAACGAATTATAAATTTTTTGTTTATTTATTTACCAAATTTGTAAACAATGGCTTTATCCTTTTAACATTGGGAACACTATAATAATTCTACCGACGTTAATCCACATTAAACTGCCTCAAGTACCTTTCTTCTACATATAAAAAGTGCAATATTAAACAGTTTCAAGTGGGTGTGAGTTTTCCTTGCCCTTATGTGGGCCTACCGAGGATGTCGTAGTGGTTTGTGCAGCCCTTTGAGATCCCAGTGATTTAGGGCTATATAAGTAAACATTGATTGATTGAAGTCAACTCATCAGGCTTAATTTATTACAGCATTTGGGAAGCCTGTAGTTGACTATTATTATGCAAATGTTATATTCGTATCAACATGTGATAGCAAGGACCCTGCCATTCAAAACTAGGCTGCTACATTACTAATGATTAATGTAACTATAGCTGAAAAAATAGCACAACAGCAATAGGAGAGACTATTCATCCCTGAACACCATGGAGTTCAATGAAATAACAGACAGACAGGGCTTTGCTGCCCCTAACACACACATACACAAAACACACACGCGCACACACCTACGCGCACACACACGCAGCAAAATGAGCTATCGTTATGCTAAAAGCTAAATAGCCTTCACCTCATGCCAGAACTGCGTGCGAGCTGAGCTGCAGTTTAAGTTTCTAGAAAGTCAACGGGCTCATAGTGATGTTTAGAAAGTAGTTGACTTGGAAGTGTTTGTTACTACTTGGGGAGAGTCCGTTGCTCCCCTTCTAAACTCATATCTGCTCGACGCTGAACTTAGCATTGACTCCATGCGTTGTGAATACGCACTGCTGATTGGCTGTTACATCGCTCTGAATACGCAGTGCTGATTGGCTTTGTATGTAACCAATCACATGGTTGTGTGGGCGGGACAAATGCTTGCTGCTGAGACAGAGGCAGAAAGCAGAGCAGCTTGTGAAGACTTACAAACTCGTTCGGTACGCCCGCGTGCCGAACTGAAACCCCCATACCGAAACGGTTCAATACAAATACACGTACCGTTACACCCCTAGTAAGTCAATATTTCTCGTCCTTCTCTCAAACAAACAGGGCATTGCTGTCTGTAACACGCACGCACACACACACCGCACAGTGTGCTAACGTTACGCTAATAATTAATTAGCCTTCACCTCAAGGACTTGCGAGCAAGCTGAGCTGCCGCTTGTTTTTAGAACGTCAACGGACTCATAGTGATGTTACAAGTAGTTGACTGGGAGGTGTTTATTATCATGTGGTGAGAGTCCGCTGCCTTACCTGCTAAAACACTGCTCGCTCCACGATACATGCGCGCTGATTACGCACTGCTGATTGGCTGTTACATGCGCTCTGAATACGCACTGCTGATTGGCTGTTACCGCTCTGAGTGTAACCAATCAGAGGGTTCTGTGGGTGGGACAATGCTGGGTGCTGGAGAGACGTACTGACACAGGCAGACACAGAACTAAGCAGAGCAGCTTGTTAAGGCTTTAGTTTAGGCGGTGGCTCTTTGTTGTCAAGGCGGCCGCCTTAACAACAAAGCGCTGCGGGAAACCCTAATATTTATATTTGTGTATATGTATGTATATATGTATGTGTGTGTGTGTGTGTGTGTATATATATATATAAAATAGTTAGTTTGCTTGAGAGCAAAGTAGTCTTAGCTAAGCTGAAAGTAGCTATTTTAAAACTGGTAAACAACAATAACAAAGAAACAAAATGGATGTCAGGAGGGGCCAATCATTACTACTGTCCTCTACTGTCCTGATGCCGTCTAAACTTAAATTTTCTTCAGGAAAAACATGACCATTTCCTTAAAGCCGTGAAACTACACACTACCACCTACAGTATTGGGTCTAAGTTTACAGTCAACTCGTTAAAAGGTTAAAAATAAGCTGATGCCTGTGGGATGATTGACTCCCGGGAGGCCCCCCTGCCCTTGCACCCTCCTCGCCAAACACACACACACACACACACACACACCTGCTACTGACATTCACTCTCGTCCCAATCTTCTATTTACATCCTGCAAAATGCAACAACATGGATTGTAACAACACATTTTTAGATGCATTCCTTTTTGCTGGTCCTGATTTTTGCAGGAATTTGTGCAAGTAAATGTAATTTTAGGAGCCGAACTTAAGAAATGTGTCAATTTAAAATTGCAAATAGGGATTGTTTTTTTATCCCAAGCGAGAATAAAACAATATAAAATACTATAAGTATAAAAAACTATACTGTCAAATTGTAAGAAAGTGTCTCGCTCTAAAATGTGTCATGGCAAACACGACGCTAACAAGGAAAGTCTGGCTTTCTTTTCTTAGATGTTGGCTAAAATAGCGGGCCAAAAGAGGAGCTCGCCGTGGAGTGGGGTGGGGTCCACTGCGTCAACGTGCAATGGCGGCAGCGTTTTATGTTAACCCATGGGGGGACCTAAATACCAGGCGCGGGATCAAGTCCGGGATCAGGGAACAATAGCTTGGCTATAAAAGTCCCCATCAATCAGGGTTCAACTTTTCCGGCATGACGCCGATACCCGCTTTCTGCTTTCGGGTTAGCTGCTCGGGAATATCTGGGAAGGCACCCTTGAGATCTTGCAAGATCAGCGTTCTTGATCGTTCAAAGTGGACATCGCCTACTTGGATGCTGATGAGAGCGTCCATAATGTTATTTGTGTATGAAAGCCATTTAAAGGGCCGCCGCTGCTCTTATCGCATTACATAACACACACACACACACACACACACACACACACGCACACACACACACACACGCACACACACACACACACACACACACACACACACACGCACACACGCACACACACACACACACGTTATCGTGCTGTCCAAAATGAGGCGCGGGGGCACAGTTAAACCAAAAAGACAGCATAATAGTTGTGTACGTTTTTTACTTGATCATTATGGATTAGTCTGTTTTTAAGTTAAAAATCGATTTTGAGTATTAGGAGTGCTCCCCAAAAAAATCGATTCAAATTTTAAAATTTATTTCCATATTTTTTTGCAATTGTTTTTTAAAAGAATTTTAAGAATCCATTTTGATTCTTGTACTATTTTTTATTTCTTTACACAGTCTTTTTAGGCCAACATTGTGTATATACTGTAAGTCGTCCGTTTTTTACTTTATCATTACGGATTAGTTTTTTGTCTGTTTTAAGTTGAAAATCGAGCGTGCTCCAAAAAATCGATACAAATTAAAAAACATATTTCTATATTATTTTTGTAATTTCTATTTTACTTTATCAGTAAGGATTATTTTTTTTGTTTGTTTGAAGTTCAAATCTATTTTGAGTATGAAAAGTGCGCCCAAAAATGGATTCAAATTAAAAAATATTTTTCATTATTTATTTTAAGAATCCATTTTGATTTTTGTAATATCTAAAATTTCTTTAAAGACTTTTTGGGCCAACACTGTGTATATAAGTTGTCCGTTTTTTACTTTATCATTATTGACTAGTTTTTTGTCTAGTTTAAGTTAAACATGGAATTTAAATATTAGGAGTGCTCAAAAAATCGATTAAAAAAAAAAAAAACATTTCAATTTTTTTTTTTGCAATTTGTTTAGCATTTTTTTTAAGAATCCATTTTTGTTTTTGTAATATTTAAAATTTCTTTAAACAGTCTTTTTGGGCCAACACTGTGTATATAAGTCGTCCGTTTTTTACTTTATCATTACGGATTAGTCTTTTGTCTGTTTTAGGTTAGAAATCGAATTTGAGTACTTGGAGTGCTCCAAAAAATCGATTCAAATTAAAAAATATATTTTTATGTATTTTTTGCAATTAAACATTTTTTTTTTAAGAATCCATTTCGATTTTTGCTAAATTTTTTATTTCTTTAACAGTCTTGTTAGGCCAACTCTGTGTCGTCCGATTTTTACTTTATCATTATGGATTAGTTTCTTGTCTGTTAAGTTAAAAAAAATCGATTTTGAGTATTAGGAGTGCTCCAAAAAATGTATTGAAATTAAAAAAATATATTTTTACATATTTTTTTGCAATTTCTTAAACATTTTAGGCCATTTAGGCCAACACTGTGTAAGTCGTCCGTTTTTTACTTTGTCATTATTGATATTTTTTGGGTCTATTTTAAGTTAAAAATGGAATTTGAGTATTAGGAGTCCTCCAAAAAAATGTCAAAATTAAAAAATATATTTCTATTTTTTTTTTGCAATTCCTTAAACATTTTTTTAAGCATCCATTTAGATTTTTGTAATACTTTTTATTTCTTTAAACAGTCTTTCTAGACTAACACTGTGTATATAAGTCGTCCGTTTTTTACTTTATCATTATGAATTAGTTTTTTGTCTGTTTTAAGGTAAAAATAGGGCTCCAAAAAATGGATTATAACTAAAAAAAGATATACCGGTATATCTTTTGCAATTTTTTCAAATGTGAAAAAAAATTTTTTTGTAATATATTTTTTATATCGTTAAACACTTTTTTTAGGCTAACACTGTGTGTATAAGTCGTCTGTTTTTTTACTTTATCATTATTGATTTTTTGGGGGGGTCTATTTTAAGTTAAAAATGGAATTTGAGTATTAGGAGTGCTCCAAAAAATCTATTAAAATCAAAAAAATATATTTTTATATATTTTTTTGCAATTTCTTAAACATTTTTTCTAAGAATCATTTTAAATGTTTGTTAATTTTTTATTTCTTTAAACAGTCTTTTTAGGCCAACACTGTGTAAGTCGTCCGTTTTTTACTTTATCATTATTGATATTTTTTGGGTCTATTTTAAGTTAAAAATGGAATTTGAGTATTAGGAGGGCTCCAAAAAATCGATTCAAAATAAAAAATATATTTATATAAATTTTTTTCAATTGCTTTTTCAAATTTTTTTTAAGAATCCATTTCGATTTTGGAATATTTTTATTTCTTGTGTGTATTAGTTTTTTGTGTGCTTTAAGTTAAAAATTGAATTTGAGTGTTAGGAGGGCTCCAAAAAATCGATAAAAAAAAACAACAACAAAAAAAAACACGTATTTTGCAATTTCTTTCAAATGTAAAAAAAAAATTAATTTAAAACTTTTGTAATATTTTTTTATATCTTTAAACAGTTTTTTTTAGGCCAACACTGTCTGTTTTTTTTACTTTATCATTATTGATTTTTTTTTGGGGGGTCTATTTTAAGTTAAAACTGGAATTTGAGTATTAAGAGGGCTCCAAAAAGATCAATTAAAATTAAAAAATATATTTATAGATATTTTTTGCAATTGTTTTTTAAGATTTTTTTCAAGAATCCATTTCAATTTTTTAAACATTTTTTATTTCTTTAACAATCTTGTTAGGCCAACACTGTCTATATAAATCAAAGTGGATTAGGTTTTTGTCTGTTTTAAGTTAAGAATCGAATTTGAGTATTATGAGGGCTCCAAAAAATCGATTCAAATTAAAAAATATATTTCTTTATATATACTTTTATTAGGAATCCATTTTGATTTTTGTAATATTTTTATATCTTTAAACAGTTTTTTTTAAGCCAACACTGTATATAAGTCATCTGTTTTTTTACTTTATCATTATTGATTTTTTTTTTGTCTATTTTAAGTTAAAAATGGAATTTGAGTATTAAGAGGGCTCCAAAAAGATCAATTAAAATTAAAAAATATATTTATAGATATTTTTTGCAATTGTTTTTTAAGATTTTTTTAAGAATCCATTTCAATTTTTTAAACATTTTTTATTTCTTTAACAATCTTGTTAGGCCAACACTGTCTATATAAATCAAAGTGGATTAGTTTTTTGTCTGTTTTAAGTTAAGAATCGAATTTGAGCATTATGAGGGCTCGAAAAAATCGACTCAAATTCAAAAATATAATTCTTTGTATATACTTTTATTAGGAATGCATCTTGATTTTTGTAATATTTTTATTTCTTTAACCAGTCTTTTTAGGCCAACACTGTGTATAGAAGTCCGTCAACAGACAAGATGAGCTTTTGTGACCTGTTTTGAAAAGGTTTCATGACTATTTTTATACCAAATAACATGTTACGGTAATCGTGTTGAATTGAGAATCCACTCTGAAGCGAGTCGTCACCCAAATAATAGGAATCGAACCGTGAGGCGAATACGCGGGGCCCGATCTGCACCGAACGCGGCATGGAAGTAAACGATGCATTCAAGTGCCGTCAAGTATTTCCCGCCGTCACTTACCCTGGAGATGGTGAGCGGCATGTTGAAGTCCTTCCCGCCCTGGAGCCTGAAGCCCCACGGCGCCGGGCCGTTCAGCGTCACCGTGTACGTGCTCATGTCGGGCCTGTGTGTGCGAGTGTGTGTGTGTGTGTGTGTGTGTGTCGTCCTGCTTCTCCGGGCTCGCCCCTGGTATCCTTCTAATGCGGCCGTGTATCCCGCCCCGCCTTTGCACCGTGCTCCTGCGTCAGGCCTTGAGGCGTCACTGTGATCCCTCGCCGCTCTCGGGGCTGGAGGTCGGATGGGGCGGGGCACCGGTGGGCGGGGCTTCTATGACGCACACACACACACAGGAAGGTGGGCTTTTTTTAGCCAACAAAAAACCAATTTTTTTCTGTAAAATGTTAAATAATAATACTATAAAAATGTGTTTATGAATATTAACGGTGGGTTTTTCGCCTGAAGGGTGGGGGCTGGACAAGGGCCTAAGAATAGCAGACACGGGGACCCCTGTGGCCCCTTATATGGCATGTAACCAGAAGCCCCAGAATGCCTTAGTGCCCATGCACTTGCAGCCAATATAGACCTCTCTTACTGCAACACATTCTCTCTCTCTCTCTCTCCTTCTCTCTCTCCCCTATGCCTAGCCTCCCCCTTTCCTCGTTAGAGGTGATGTCACCTACTTCCTTGTGCTGTTTACCTGCATGCATGTCATTCAACTAGCACAGGTGTGTCCAAAGTGCAGCCCAGGGGCCATTTGCGACCCGCAGCTAATCGCAAAAATACTATTACAACCCCCCCCTCCCCCCAAAAAAATACATTAAAAAGTGGACTAAAAGAGCAAACGAGAAATTTACTGGATTTTTCGGACCTTTAATTTTCTCAAAACTCAACAGTGCGCCTTATAATCCGGTGCGCCTAATGCACGGAATATTTCTGGTTGTGCTTGCCGACCTCGAAGCAATTGTATTTGGTACATATTTTAATGATAAGAGTGACCAGTAGATGGCAGTCACACATAGGAGATACATGTAGACTGCAATAGGACTCAAGTAAACAACACCGAAATGTTATATGTTCCAGTGAAAATATTGAAAATTTACACACAGTGCTCAAAAATCCATCAAAATGTTTTAGTAGGAGTTTGGTAAGCTATGAAGCCGCACCGCCTAAAGGATTGTACCGAGCTTCAACATAGTATGGTGTGTATAAGGTAAGACATATTCACTTTATATAACTTTTCTTATTTCCTGGTACCTGCTGATCTGTATTTGGGATCTGCATAAGTCCTAAAACTTTGCGGCCTGCAGCAAATTTTTTAACGGCCGGTGGCACAATGTAAAAATGCTGTTACCCCCCCAGAAAACATAAAAAAGTGGACTAAGAGAGCAAACAAGTGAGATTTAACAAGAAAAAGTTGCCGTGTTTTTTTAACTGTCATTGCTAAAAAAATTTTTTTTTATCAAAATCAAAAATTCAATGTTATTGAATTACTTCACAAAATTATTCATCTTTGAAATATTTTTTGATTTAATTTTTTTAATGTTCCATCGCATTTTTCGTGCATTTGCCAGAAAAAAAAACAGTTTTCTATGACAAACACACACAAAACAAGCTCATAAAAATGTATTAAACTTAAAATTGACAGATTGATCCGAAGTTTATCTACAGATTTTAGCGCTGAAAGTAAAAAATAAAATGATGTATGACTTATTTTTAACACTTTGAGTGAGGCCCATTTGTATCCCTAAGTATTTTAGTATTTTTTTTTTTACTTATTGCTCAAAAAATAATAATGAATCATGTTGTTATGAATCATGTCAATGTTGTTATGACTTATTGACTTACTCTAGGCTCCAACTACTTCACATCTAATATTCCATTTTAAAATACTTTTGGGGAGAAATATTGCATATTTTGTGCGTTGGCCATTAAAAACAGTTTTCTGTTCCAAAAAGAGCATAAAAAAAAGAAAACTTATAATTGACTAATTGATCTGAAGTTAAAAGTAAAAAGTATATTTTTAACACTTTTATGAGTGAGGCCCTTTTTGTTCCCTAAGAATTTTTGTGTGATTTTTTTTTTTTTTTTTGTCATTGCTCAAAAATAATAATGAATTTTGATATAAATAATGAATGTTAATAATATCAATGTTGTTATAAATTATGACCTATTCAAGACTCCAATTACTTCACGTCAATGATTTAACTTTGGAATTTTTTTGGAGGGAAATAGTGTATGTTTTGTGTTTTTTTCATAAAAACAGGGTTTTCTCAACAAAATGACTTAAAACTATTATTTTTTTCACTTTATTGACAGATAGATCCAAAGTTTATCTAGATATTAATAGGTTAAAAAAAGGTAAAATATGACTTACCGTGTATTTCGGACTGTAAGGAGCGCTTAAAATCCTTTCATTTTCTCAAAAGTCGACAGTGCGCCTTATAACCCGGTGCGCCTAATGTACGGAATCATTTTGGTTGTGCTTACCGACCTCGAAGCTATTTTATTTGGTACATGGTGAAATGATTAGTGTGACCAGTAGATGGCAGTCGCACATAAGAGATACGTGTAGACTGCAATATGATGGCATTCGCACATAAGAGATACGTGTAGACTGCAATATGATGGCAGTCGCACATAAGAGATACGTGTAGACTGTAATATGATGGCTGTCGCACATAAGAGATACGTGTAGACTGCAAAAATAACTCAAGTAAACAACACCGGCATTTTATATGTTCCATTAAAAATATAGAACATTACACACGGCGCTCAAAAATCCATCAAAATGTTTTAGTACGACTCTGTTAAGCTATGAAGCCGCACCGCTAGATGGATTATACTGTACTTCAACATAGGAGTATTATTATGGTGTGTGTATAAGGTAAGACATATTATCTGGTGTTTTGTTTCGCAATATTAGGCAAAAGCAACTTTTCTTACCTTCCGGTAGCTGCTGATATGCATTTGGGATCTGCATAAATCCTGAAATTTGCGCGCATCCGTCTTTGCAGTCCGTGCCGTCCCCGTAGTCGATAAGCTTCTTCTTTTTCTCTATCTTCCTGTTATGGGATTTTCATCCTCGGTTGTGGCCATTTCTAATATAAAGTAGTGTAACGTTCTTACTTATATCTGTCAGTAAACTCGCCATGAAAGCGCTAAAACATACAGGTGTAGTGAGTTTACATTATTCACCCAAGGATCTTTAGTTATTAGAGAGTTCCGATCGGACGGCTTTACCCGGGACACATTTCCGGCCTTGTTGTTGCATTATTGAGCCACGGATGAGGAGATGCTGCTCGGTTATTGAGTGAAATAAAGTCTGAATATCATTAAAACAGTTATTTCCATCTTTTGACACTTATTCCACACCCGTCCTTGCACGCTACACCGTTAAAACAGAGATGACGGAGAGAAGACGCTGTTGAAGGCGAGCCACGTAAATAAGACCGCACCACAAAACGGCGTATCTAGAAGCGACTTGAAGATGATGTGTAAAACATTATCTATGCAACATTTGGACCAAATAACCAACATTACATGTCATGTAGACCACAAGGAAGTCTTTTACATTTAGAAGAATACAAATTATATGACCCCTTTTAATGCGCCCTATAATCCGGTGCGCTTTATATATGAAAAAAGACCTGACTAGACTTGCTCATCAGCAGTGCGCCTTATAATCCGGTACGCCCTATGGTCCGGAGAGTATGGTATTTTTAACATTTTTATGACAGAGAAGCCCTAAAGGTAAAAAAATTAAAAAAAATAATAATAAGAATATATATATATATATATATATATATATATATATATATATATATATATATATATATATATATATATATATATATATATATATATATATATATATATATATATATATATAATTAATAGGGACGGCGTGGCGCAGTGTGAGAGTGGCCGTGCGCAACCCGAGCGTCCCTGGTTCTATTCCCACCTAGTACCAACCTCGTCACGTCCGTTGTGTCCTGAGCAAGACACTTCACCCTTGCTCCTGATGGGTGCTGGTTGGCGCCTTGCATGGCAGCTCCCTCCATCAGTGTGTGAATGTGCGTGTGAATGGGTAAATGTGGAAGTAGTGTCAAAGCGCTTTGAGTACCTTGAAGGTAGAAAAGCGCTATACAAGTACAACCCATTTATTTATTTATCATTTATATATATATACCGTATTTCCTTAAATTGCAGCCAGGGCGCTAATTATTTTAAAACCTCTTCTCACTCCGGCATTTACCAAAGGTATGCGGTAAATTTAGGCCTGCGCTTATAAATTTGAGTGTGATGTAAGGATACCATCATGAAAAGCACATTTAATAAAAAAAACTTTATTATGGTCTTACCTTTACTTATAAATGAAGTCCATGCGCAGCTCCTTTTGATCAAAAGCATCGATAACTTGTTTAGAGAAGTCTTCCTTACCTTTCTTCAGTTTTAAAAGTCTCTCCGTCTCGATGGAGATCTTCCTTTATTACCTCATGCTTCGATTGAAAGTCCAGTTTAGAAAACCGTTTTATTTTCGATATGTAATCCTCCATGTTAAAAGTGCAAGCAAACGATCGCTGCTCACTCTTGCTGCTTGTTGTCACTTTTTCTGCAGCCGAGTAGTCGCAAGAAGGATCACTAGCGCCCTCTACCACCAGGAGGCGGGACTCATTTAATGAGTTATATTTGACACACGCAGCTACGGTATATTAATAAAACATAGCTGCTTACTGTTTTTTTTTAGCATATTCAATAGCTTGGACCTTAAGTCCTACTGAATAGCTCTTAGTCTACTTTCCCTTTATGCGATTTGAAATTATTGCAATCAGCCTCCTCCATTTTGAAAATGATGACAGGTGAAGTGTCACTCGTGACGTGACGAGTTTGACCCGGCGGAAATTTTAGGCATATGCTAATTATTTGGCGAAACGAGTTTGACCCGGCGTTAATCCTGAGCCGGCGGTAATGCTGAGCATGCGCTAATTATTTTGCGAAATGAGTTTGACCCGGCGGCAATTCAAGGAAATACGTTATGTATTGTATTGGTTTTGAAAACAAAAAATATTAAAATGGCCCCTGCATGCTTTGTTTTTTTTAGTGGGTGGCCCTCTGGAAACTGTTTGGACAGCCCTGAATTAGCACAAACAAGAACAAAAAATGCGTCTATGCCAAAGACGGTGCACCCAGGAGAGGATTATAGGAGCTAAAAGAAGTAAAACATTCCAGTAAGAGGATTTGAAGAGCATAAATGAATATGTGTAATATATTTATGTGTTTATGTGTGTTAGCTAAGCGGTTCGAACGGAATATAAAGGGAGCTGCAAAATTATTAATATCCAAAGAAAATGACAGCGGGGAGAAAGTGTGAGTAAGGCTGCTAGCCTCAATTAACCCAGGCAGAGATTGTCTTATTGAAGGAGGAACACTCGCTTCCGAGTTCCGTCAATCAATTAACCTTTTTTTATAACATTGTCAATGTATGTGGAATGAAAAGAAAAAAAATACAGTGCAGTTCTCTGTCAGATTTGAAAATGAGAATAAAGTACCGGCTATTACCTCTAGAGAGCGCCGGAGCGCCACAAGTCAGGCAGGTAGGCTCCTTGAACAAAGGTCAAAGGGCAAGCCAGCAGGGTGACACGCTGTCATGATCATTATTACTGTAAATATTCCTCAGTGTGATTCTCGTTAAGGAACACGTTGGATGGACTGAGTTTTTAGAACGTTATTTGCTTTGGGACATACAGTAGAAAATTAATACAACAATTATTAAATACATATTTATTATATACTATTAATTAATTAATAATAATAATTGTAATAAATATATTGGTTGTATTATTCATTGTCACTATTTAGTCATTTATTGAATAATAATAGTTATCCTTACACAATATGCATCACCATTAACAAATCAGTTATCTCCTGCTTCCAATCAAGGCACCACACATTGTATAATTATAGCTTTACACCACTAATATACAACAGAATATTACATTATTAATTATCTAGCCTTTAAATAGACTCCCTTTTCAGACCAGTTGATCTGCCGTTTCTTTTCTTTTTCTTCTATGTCCCACTCTCCTTTGTGGAGGGAGTCCGGTCCGATCCGGTGGCCATGTCCTGCTCGCCTGTGTATCGGCTGGGGACATCTCTGCGCTGCTGATCAGCCTCCTCTTGGGATGGTTTCCTGCTGGCTCCGCTGTGAACGGGACTCTCGCTGCTGTGTTGGATCCGCTTTGGACTGGACTCTCGCGACTGTGTTGGATCCATTATGGATTGATCTTTCACAGTATCATGTTCTCATAGTCATCATTGTCACCGACGTCCCACTGGGTGTGAGTTTTCCTTGCCCTTATGTGGGCCTACCGAGGATATCGTAGTGGTTTGTGCAGCCCTTTGAGACACTAGTGATTTAGGGCTATATAAGTAAACATTGATTGATTGATTGATTGAAATATTAATAATGAACAATAATAATAATAATAATAGATTTTATTTGTAAAAAATCACTTTACGTTGAGCAAACAACCTCAAAGTCCCACAGTGTAAAAAAAGAAAAAAAAGTAATAATAATAATAGTAAAAAAATAAATAAAATATAAAACTAAAAACAGCCCAATAGCTAGAACCAGAATGCATGTCTATAAAAAGGCTTTTTTTAAAAAAAAGATGTGTTTTTAAGCCTTTTTTTTTAAAGCATTTACAGTCTGGGGTGCCCTCAGGTGGTCAGGGAGAGCGCTCCACAGACTGGGAGCAGCGGAGCAGAAAGCTCGGTCTCCCATTGTCCGTAGCTTTGTCCGTGGAGGTTGGAGGAGGTTAGCCTGTTTGTTTAATAATAACTAGATGAGTGTGAATGCTCCAATGCTGAAGTTAAACTGAAATTCTGGAATTTTTTTTTTAGAATTGTTGAAGTAGGACATACAAAAGTCCCAAACAGGCTAAATATTTTGAAGTTTGTACCGTTTGAATCAGATAAAAAACTGTGTGGGTTTTGGAAGTGTGAAGGATGTCTCATTGATTTCAATGGGAATTTCGGAAAAAGCGGGAATTTTCTGAAAATGGAAAAATACTTGAATGGTCCAAATGAGTTGAAATGGTTGGTGTTGGGATTTTTCAAATCGGTCGAGAAATGTTGAAGTAGTAATATGTTGAATTGAGAAATGGTATTATGGAATTCCTGCAATTTAAGAAAATGTAAAATTTTAAAAGAAAAAAAGAACTTAGTTTTTGTCCTGATTAAGAGGAATGTTTTGACGATGGAACGGTTGAAGTGGGTTGAAAAATGTGGAAGGAGTAGTTGCCAGAAAAAAGGGTGGAAATAGGTCTTTGGAAAACCAGGAATTCTGGAAAGTCTGGAATTTTTTTGAACTTGGAAAAAAAGATAGTTTAAATTTCCAGGATGGTGGAAAGTGTTGAAGGTGGAATGGTTTGAATCTGTTGAAAAATGTGCAAATGGTAGAAGTTTGAAAAATCCTGGCATTTTTTTTTAGAATTGTTGAAGTAGAGCACACAAAAGTCCCAAACAGGCTGAATATTCTGAAGTTGGAACAGTTTGAATCAGATGAAAAATGTGGGAGTTGTGGAACTTTGAAAAATGTCGCATTGAGTTCAAGGAAAAATTTCCACAAAATTTGGGAATTTTGGGAAAGACGGGCCTTTTTTGGAAAATGGAAAAAAAAACTTGAATGGTCTGAATCAGTTGAAATGGTTGGTGTTGGAAAGTTTCAAATCGGTCGAGAAATGTTGAAGTAGTAGCATGTTGAATTGAGAAATGGTATTACGGAATTCCTGGAATTTAGGGAAAAACTGGAATTTTTCCAGTTCGAAAAACAACTTTGTTTTTTTCCCCTAATTAATAGGAATGTTTTGATGGTGGAATGGTTGAAGTGGGTTGAAAAATGTGGAAGGAGTAGTCCCTAGGAAAAAGGGTGGAAATAGGGCTTTGGAAAGCCAGGAATTCTGTAAAATCCTGGAATATGTTTTTCTTGAAAACATTATAGTTTGAATGTCCAGGATGAGTGGAATTTGTAGAAGGTAGAATGGTTTGTATCTGTTGAAAAATTTGGAATTGTTGGAAGTTTGAAAAATCCTTGAATGGGTTGAAATAAATGTGGAAGGAGTAGTCACCAGAAAAAAAGGGTGGAAATAGGGCTTTGGAAAACCAGGAATTCTGGAAAATCCTGGAATATTTTTGAACTTGGAAAAATGGTACTTTAAATTTCCAGGATAGTGCAATATGTTGAAGGCGGAATGGTTTGAATCTGTTGAAATATGTGCAAATGGTAGAAGTTTGAAAAATCCTGGCATTTTTTTTTTAGAATTGTTGAAGTAGAGCAGACAAAAGTCCCAAACAGGCTGAATATTTTGAAGTTGGAACAGTTTGAATCAGATGAAAAATGTGGGAGTTGTGGAACTTTGAAAAATGTCCCATTGAGTTCAAGGAAAATTTCCACAAAAATTGAGAATTTTGGGAAAGACGGGCCTTTTTTGGAAAATGGAAAAAAAAACTTAAATGGTCTAAATGAGTTGAAATGGTTGGTGTTGGAAAGTTTCAAATCGGTCGAGAAATGTTGAAGTAGTAGCATGTTGAATTGAAAAATGGTTTTACGGAATTCCTGGAATTTCGTGAAAAACGGGAATTTTTCCAGTTCGAAAAACAACTTTGTTTTTTGTCCTAATTAATAGGAATGTTTTGACGGTGGAATGGTTGAAGTGGGTTGAAAAATGTGGAAGGAGTAGTCCCTAGGAAAAAGGGTGGAAATAGGGCTTTGGGAAGCCAGGAATAGTGTAAAATCCTGGAACATGTTTTTCTTGAAAACATTATAGTTTGAATGTCCAGGATGACTGGAATTTGTTGAAAGCGGAATGGTTTGAATCTGTTGAAAAATTTGGAATTGTTGGAAGTTTGAAAAATCCTTGAATGGGTTTAAATAAATGTGGAAGGAGTAGTCACCAGAAAAAAAGGGTGGAAATAGGGCTTTGGAAAACAAGGAATTCTGGAAAATCTGGGAATATTTTTGAATTTGAAAAAAGGTAGTTTAAATTTCCAGGATAGTGCAATATGTTGAAAGCGGAATGGTTTGAATCTGTTGAAAAATGTGGAAATGGTGGAAGTTTGAAAAATCCTGGAATTTTTTTAGAATTATTGAAGTAGAGCACACAAAAGTCCCAAACAGGCTGAATATTCTGAAGTTGGAACAGTTTGAATCAGATGAAAAATGTGGCAGTTGTGGAACTTTGAAGAATGTCGCATTGAGTTCAAGGAAAAATTTCCACAAAATTTGGGAATTTTGGGAAAGACGGGCCTTTTTTGGAAAATGGAAAAAAAAACCTTGAATGGTCTGAATGAGTTGAAATGGTTAGTGTTGGAAAGTTTCAAATCGGTCGAGAAATGTTGAAGTAGTAGCATGTTGAATTGAGAAATTGTATTACGGAATTCCTGGAATTTCGTGAAAAACGGGAATTTTTCCAGTTCGAAAAACAACTTTGTTTTTTGTCCTAATTAAGAGGAATGTTTTGACGGTGGAATGGTTGAAGTGGGTTGAAAAATGTGGAAGGAGTAGCCCCTAGGAAAAAGGGTGGAAATAGGTCTTTGGAAAGCCAGGAATTCTGTAAAATCCTGGAATATGTTTTTCTTGAAAACATTATAGTTTGAATGTCCAGGATGATTGGAATTTGTAGAAGATGGAATGGTTTGTATCTGTTGAAAAATTTGGACTTGGTGGAAGTTTGAAAAATCCTTGAATGGGTTGAAATAAATGTGGAAGGTGTAGTCACCAGGAAAAAAGGGTGGAAATAGGGCTTTGGAAAACCAGGAATTCTGGAAAATCTGGGAATATTTTTGAATTTGGAAAAAAGGTAGTTTAAATTTCCAGGATAGTGCAATATGTTGAAAGCGGAATGGTTTGAATCTGTTGAAAAATGTTGAAATGGTGGAAGTTTGAAAAATCCTGGAATTTTTTTTGAATTATTAAAGTAGAGCACACAAAAGTCCCAAACCGGCTGAATAGTTTGAAGTTGGAATAGTTTGAATCAGATGAAAAATGTGGGAGTTGTGGAACTTTGAAGAATGTCCCATTGAGTTCAATGGGAATTTCCACAAAAATTGAGAATTTTGAGAAAGACCGGCCTTTTTTGGAAAATGGAAAAAAAAACTTGAATGATCTGAATGAGTTGAAATGGTTGGTGTTGGAAAGTTTCAAATCGGTCGAGAAATGTTGAAGTAGTAGCATGTTGAATTGAGAAATGGTATTACGGAATTCCTGGAATTTCGTGAAAAACGGGAATTTTCCCAGTTCGAAAAACAACTTTGTTTTTTGTCCTAATTAAGAGGAATGTTTTGACGGTGGAATGGTTGAAGTGGGCTGAAAAATGTGGAAGGAGTAGTCCCTAGGAAAAAGGGTGGAAATAGGGCTTTGGAAAGCCAGGAATTCTGTAAAATCCTGGAACATGTTTTTCTTGAAAAAATTATCGTTTGAATGTCCAGGATGAGTGGAATTTCTAGAAGGTGGAATGGTTTGTATCTGTTGAAAAATTTGGAATTGGTGGAAGTTTGAAAAATCCTTGAATGGGTTGAAATAAATGTGGAAGGTGTAGTCACCAGGAAAAAGGGTGGAAATAGGGCTTTGGAAAACAAGGAATTCTGGAAAATCTGGGAATATTTTTGAATTTGAAAAAAGGTAGTTTAAATTTCCAGGATAGTGCAATATGTTGAAAGCGGAATGGTTTGAATCTGTTGAAAAATGTTGAAATGGTGGAAGTTTGAAAAATCCTGGAATTTTTTTTGAATTATTAAAGTAGAGCACACAAAAGTCCCAAACCGGCTGAATAGTTTGAAGTTGGAATAGTTTGAATCAGATGAAAAATGTGGGAGTTGTGGAACTTTGAAGAATGTCCCATTGAGTTCAATGGGAATTTCCACAAAAATTGAGAATTTTGAGAAAGACCGGCCTTTTTTGGAAAATGGAAAAAAAAACTTGAATGATCTGAATGAGTTGAAATGGTTGGTGTTGGAAAGTTTCAAATCGGTCGAGAAATGTTGAAGTAGTAGCATGTTGAATTGAGAAATGGTATTACGGAATTCCTGGAATTTCGTGAAAAACGGGAATTTTCCCAGTTCGAAAAACAACTTTGTTTTTTGTCCTAATTAAGAGGAATGTTTTGACGGTGGAATGGTTGAAGTGGGCTGAAAAATGTGGAAGGAGTAGTCCCTAGGAAAAAGGGTGGAAATAGGGCTTTGGAAAGCCAGGAATTCTGTAAAATCCTGGAACATGTTTTTCTTGAAAAAATTATCGTTTGAATGTCCATAATGAGTGGAATTTCTAGAAGGTGGAATGGTTTGTATCTGTTGAAAAATTTGGAATTGGTGGAAGTTTGAAAAATCCTTGAATGGGTTGAAATAAATGTGGAAGGTGTAGTCACCAGGAAAAAGGGTGGAAATAGGGCTTTGGAAAACAAGGAATTCTGGAAAATCTGGGGATATTTTTGAACTTGGAAAAAAGGTAGTTTAAATTTCCAGGATAGTGCAATATGTTGAAGGTGGAATGGTTTGGATCTGTTGAAAAATGTGGAAATGGTGGAAGTTTGAAAAATCCTGGAATTTTGTTTGAATTATTGAAATAGAGCACACAAAAGTCCCAAACCGGCTGAATAGTTTGAAGTTGGAACAGTTTGAATCAGATGAAAAATGTGGCAGTTGTGGAACTTTGAAGAATGTCCCATTGAGTTCAAGGAAAAATTTCCACAAAATTTGGGAATTTTGGGAAAGACGGGCCTTTTTTGGAAAATGGAAAAAAAACCTTGAATGGTCTGAATGAGTTGAAATGGTTGGTGTTGGAAAGTTTCAAATCGGTCGAGAAATGTTGAAGTAGTAGCATGTTGAATTGAGAAATTGTATTACGGAATTCCTGGAATTTCGTGAAAAACGGGAATTTTTCCAGTTCGAAAAACAAGTTTGTTTTTTGTCCTAATTAAGAGGAATGTTTTGACGGTGGAATGGTTGAAGTGGGCTGAAAAATGTGGAAGGAGTAGTCCCTAGGAAAAAGGGTGGAAATAGGGCTTTGGAAAGCCAGGAATTCTGTAAAATCCTGGAATATGTTTTTCTTGAAAAAATTATAGTTTGAATGTCCAGGATGACTGGAATTTGTAGAAGATGGAATGGTTTGTATCTGTTGAAAAATTTGGACTTGGTGGAAGTTTGAAAAATCCTTGAACTTCTTTAGAATTGTTGAAGTAGAGCACACAAAAGTCCCAAATAGGCTGAATATTTTGAAGTTGGAACAGTTTGAATCAGATGAAAAATGTGAGAGTTGTGGAACTTTTTAAAGAATGTCCCATTGATTTCAATGTAAATTTCCCCCAAATTAGTGAATTTTGGGAAAGGTTAGAACTTTTTTGAAAATTGTAAACAACTTGAATGAGTTGAAATGATTTGTGTTGGCATTTTTAAATTAGTCAAGAAGTGTTGAAGTAGTAACATGTTGAATTGAGAAATGTTTTTACAGAAGTCCTAGAATTTTGGGAAAACCCGGAATTTTTCCAGTTCAAAAAACAACCTTTTTTGTCCTAATTAAGAGGAATGATGTGATGGTGGAAGTGGGTTAAAATAAATGTGGAAGGTGTAGTCACCAGAAAAAAAGGGTGGAAATAGGGCTTTGGAAAACCAGGAATTCTGGAAAATCCTGGAATATTTTTGAACTTGGAAAAAAAGTAGTTTAAATTTCCAGGATAGTGCAATATGTTGAAGGTGGAATGGTTTGAATCTGTTGAAAAATGTGCAAAGGTAAGTTTGAAAAATTCTGGAATTTTTTTGATTTGTTGAAGTAGAGCACACAAAAGTCCCAAATCAGGCTGAATATTTTGAAGTTGGAACAGTTTGAATCAGATGAAAAATGTGGAAGTTGCTGAATTTTGAAGAATGTCCCATTGAGTTCAATGGAAATTTCCCCCAAATTTGTGAATTTTAGGAAAGGTTAGAATTTTTCTGAAAATTGTAAACAACTTGAATGAGTTGAAATGATTTGTGTTGGCATTTTTTATATTAGTCAAGAAGTGTTGAAGTAGTAACATGTTGAATTGAGAAATGTTTTTTACGGAAGTCCTAGAATTTTGGGAAAACCAGGAATTTTTCCAGTTCAAAAAACAACCTTTTTTGTCCTAAATAAGAGGAATGATGTGACGGTGGAAGTGGGTTGAAAAAAATGTGGAAGGAGTAGTCGCCAGAAAAAAAGGGTGGAAATAGACCTTTGGAAAACCAGGAATTCTGGAAAATCCTGGAATTTTTTTGAACTTGTAAAAAAGGTTGTTTAAATTTCCAGGATTGTGCAATGTGTTGAAGGTGGAAAGTTTGAAAAATCCTGGCATTTTTTTTCGAATTGTTGAAGTAGAGCACACAAAAGATCCAAACAGGCTGAATATTTTGAAGTTGGAACAGTTTGAATCAGATGAAAAATGTGGGAGTTGTGGAACTTTGAAGAATGTCCCATTGAGTTCAATGGAAATTTCCACAAAATCTGGGAATTTCGAGAAAGGGGGGAATTTTTTTTTAAAATGGTAAAAAAAACAAAAAACGGACTTGAATGAGTTGAAATGGTTGGTGTTGGAATATTTTAAATCGGTCAATAAATGTTGAAGTAGTAACATGTTGAATTGAGAAATGGTAATACGAAATTCCTGGAATTTCGGGAAAACCAGGAATTTTTCCAGTTCAAAAAACAACTCTGTTTTTTGTCCTGATTAAGAGGAATGTTTTGATGGTGGAACGGTTGAAATGTGCTGAAAAATGTGGAAGGAGTAGTTGCCAGAAAAAAGGGTGGAAATAGGGCTTTAGAAAACCAGGATTTTTAGAAAATCTGCCCAAAAAATTTAACTTGTAAAAAAGGTAGTTTACATTTCCAGAATTGTGCAATGTGTTGAAGGTGGAATGGTTAGAATCGATTGAAAAATGTGCAAATGGTGGAAGTTTGAAAAATCCTGGCATTTTTTTCGAATTGTTGAAGTAGAGCACACAAAAGATCCAAACCGGCTGAATAGTTTGAAGTTGGAACAGTTTGAATCAGATGAAAAATGTGGGAGTTGTGGAACTTTGAAGAATGTCCCATTGAGTTCAATGGGAATTTCCACAAAATTTGGGAATTTCGAGAAAGGTGGGAATTTTTTTTTAAATAGTAAAAAAACAAAACAAACTTGAATGAGTTGAAATGGTTGGTGTTGGAATATTTTAAATCGGTCAATAAATGTTGAAGTAGTAACATGTTGAATTGAGAAATGGTATTACGAAATTCCTGGAATTTCGGGAAAACCGTGAATTTTTCCAGTTCAAAAAACAGCTTAGTTTTTGTTCTGATTAAGAGGAATGTTTTGATGGTGGAATGGTTGAAATGTGCTGAAAAATGTGGAAGGAGTAGTCGCTAGAAAAAAGGGTGGAAATAGGGCTTAAGAAAACCAGGATTTTTGGAAAATCTGCCCAAAAAATTTTACTTGGAAAAAAGGTAGTTAAAATTTCCAGAATTGTGCAATGTGTTGAAGGTGGAATGGTTAGAATCGATTGAAAAATGTGAAAATGGTGGACGTTTGAAAAATCCTAGCCTTTTTTTTCGAATTGTTGAAGTAGAGCACACAAAAGATCCAAACAGGCTGAATATTTTGAAGTTGGAACAGTTTGAATCAGATGAAAAATGTGGGAGTTGTGGAACTTTGAAGAATGTCCCATTGAGTTCAATGGAATTTCGGGAAAGGGGGGAATTTTTTTCTTAAATGGTAAAAAAACAAAAAACAGACTTGAATGAGTTGAAATGGTTGGTGTTGGAATATTTTAAATCGGTCAATAAATGTTGAAGTAGTAACATGTTGAATTGAGAAATGGTATTACGAAATTCCTGGAATTTCTGGAAAACCGTGAATTTTTCCAGTTCAAAAAACAACTTAGTTTTTGTTCTGATTAAGAGGAATGTTTTGATGGTGGAACGGTTGAAATGTGCTGAAAAATGTGGAAGGAGTAGTCGCCAGAAAAAAGGGTGGAAATAAGGCTTTAGAAAACCGGGATTTTTGGAAAATCTCAAAAAAAATTTAACTTGGAAAAAAGGTAGTTAAAATTTCCAGAATTGTGCAATGTGTTGAAGGTGGAATGGTTAGAATCGGTTGAAAAATGTGCAAATGGTGGAAGTTTGAAAAATCCTGGCCTTTTTTTTCGAATTGTTGAAGTAGAGCACACAAAAGTCCCAAACAGGCTGAATATTTTGAAGTTGGAACAGTTTGAATCAGATGAAAAATGTGAGAGTTGTGGAACTTTGAAGAATGTCCCATTGAGTTCAATGGGAATTTCGGGAAAGGGGGGAATTTTTTTCTTAAATGGTAAAAAAACAAAAAACAGACTTGAATGAGTTGAAATGGTTGGTGTTGGAATATTTTAAATCGGTCAATAAATGTTGAAGTAGTAACATGTTGAATTGAGAAATGGTAATACGAAATTCCTGGAATTTCGGGAAAACCGTGAATTTTTCCAGTTCAAAAAACAACTTAGTTTTTGTTCTGATTAAGAGAAATATTTTGATGGTGGAACGGTGGAAATGTGGTGAAAAATGCGGAAGGAGTAGTCGCCAGAAAAAAGGGTGGAAATAGGGCTTTAGAAAACCAGGATTTTTGGAAAATCTGCCCAAAAAATTTAACTTGGAAAAAAGGTAGTTTAAATTTCCAGAATTGTGCAAAGTGTTGAAGGTGGAATGGTTAGAATCGGTTGAAAAATGTGCAAATGGTGGAAGTTTGAAAAATCCTGGCATTTTTTTTTCGAATTGTTGAAATAGAGCACACAAAAGATCCAAACACGCTGAATATTTTGAAGTTGGAACAGTTTGAATCAGATGAAAAACGTGGGAGTTGTGGAACTTTGAAGAATGTCCCATTGAGTTCAATGGGAATTTCGGGAAAGGGGGGAATTTTTTTTTTAAATGGTAAAAAAACAAAAAACTAACTTGAACGAGTTGAAATGGTTGGTGTTGGAATATTTTAAATCGGTCAATAAATGTTGAAGTAGTAACATGTTGAATTGAGAAATGGTATTACGAAATTCCTGGAATTTCGGGAAAACCGTGAATTTTTCCAGTTCAAAAAACAACTTAGTTTTTGTTCTGATTAAGAGGAATGTTTTGATGGTGGAACGGTTGAAATGTGCTGAAAAATGTGGAAGGAGTAGTCGCCAGAAAAAAAGGTGGAAATAGGGCTTTAGAAAACCAGGATTTTTGGAAAATCACCCCAAAAAATTTAACTTGGAAAAAAGGTAGTTTACATTTCCAGAATTGTGCAATGTGTTGAAGGTGGAATGGTTAGAATCGGTTGAAAAATGTGCAAATGGGGGAAGTTTGAAAAATGGCCAATTCATTTTGAATGGGGAAAAATGTCCGGGAAAACCTGGAATTTTGGGAAATGTGGGAATTTTCTGGGAATTTGTCAAGGGAAAGCCCGTGATTCCCGAATAGGCTGAACAGTTTGAAGTTAGAAGGGTTTGAATCAGATGAAAAATGTGGAAGTTAGAGTGCGCCAAAATCTGGAGAAGAAGAACAAGTTAAATAGATGATTTTTGGTGTAGAAAACCATATTAATATTCTGTTAATGAAATTATTTATTATGTGAAATAATTAGGTGAATGAACTTTGTAGCGCATAATAATATTTATATGTGTATAAAACAATGTTAAATATGTATTTGTGAGTAATTTTATGGATAAATGATCACTTACTTGACCTTGTATGTGATGCCTCCTTTGTACCAATTCAACAGTGTTTCTCACCTTCTTTATCAAAGTGATGTCACGCACATCTTATGTTGGCGATATGTGTAGCCACTCATGATATTCCAAACACAGCTACTGTCATCCCGTGGAGTTCGTTTACCCAAAAAAAAACAAAACAAAAAAAACATTGGTAGTTGCCTACAGCCACAGCTGTTAATGTGTGTTGACCTTGCACTAATTAGATTCATAATAGTCTTGGGCAAGTAATTAATAGAACAAAAGTGTTTTGAGTATTGTCGTTTTTGCAAAACAAACATCACAAAACAAAGGTCGAACACAATTTAGCAACATTTTTATTCATAAAAATAAATTAAAAACAACCCGAAGCATTTTTTTTTTTTTTTTTTACAAAGAATGAACAAAACATTGAAACGTCACTTCATGGGAGCAAGAGTGTACATGTCACATGTACGTAATATTTACAGTACACGGACAACATATTTCAAACTGTACATTCAGGTGAGGAATATGTCGCCTTAAGGACCACATTGATCATAAATCCAACATAACAAACACAAGCATGCGTCAGATTTATTACAATCACAGTTTAGGATTCTGCAGTCCTGCTGGTCTCTTGGGGCGGGGTCATTGTAATTGGGTCTTTTTTTTTAAGTTAAATTAATTGAAATTATGCAAGCGAGTAATACTCTTGATTAGCCAGGATTAATCCAAATTCAAGAGTGTGATTAATTAGATTAATAAATTGATTCATCCAAATGTTGAGGTATTTTTTTTAAAATGAAGGTTATACCATGTGATTAATCAAAAGCAAGACTAGTTGTTAAACGTAGATGTTTATCTGTTCTCGGTGTTAATTTGTGGAATTCTGTTGGTAAAGAAATAAAAATGAGTGACTCAGTATTTAATTTCAAAAAGAACATGTCACAATGTATTTTAAAATGTTATGTGAACTAGAAATTTATGTTTGTTTGGTTAAATGTTGTATTTAGAAGGTATGTATGTTTATCTATTTACAAAAAAGTGCATGTGTGTAAGCAGAGGTGGGTAGAGTAGCCAGAAATTGTACTCAAGTAAGAGTACTGTTACTTTAGAGATTTATTACTCAAGTAAAAGTAAGGAGTAGTCATCCAAATATTTACTTGAGTAAAAGTAAAAAGTATGTTGTGAAAAAACTACTCAAGTACTGAGTAACTGATGAGTAACCTGATTACAAATAACAACAAATAATGCACAATAGCAATGAGCAAATTCACAGTCAGGAATATCTCTTAAGCAACTAAAAGAATAATATATATTAAATAATAGTACATTAAAATAAAATAAAGGCACATTGAGCCACAATAACTTAACAACACCATAGGCTCAGTAGGCATTCATTGATTGATTGATTGATTGATTAAAACTTGTATTAGTAGATTGCACAGTATAGTACATATTCTGTACAATTGACCACTAAATGGTAACACCCCAATAAGTTTTTTAACGTTTATCAATTACTTAGTAAATGACCAAGTAGAAGTGATCTACCTCATATATACATACACACACGAATCATTTATACACACACATACCATATATATATGCATACATTTATATATACAGTATATAATTTATATTTATTTATTTTGCCGTTTTTGTTGACATGTTGAAGGTGTTTTAATGAATATACATGCATGGTTAACACATAGATTCCTAACTTTCATGAAGACAAGAATATAAGTTGGTGTATTACCTGATTCTGATGACTTGCATTGATTGGAATCAGACGTCCACGTTTTCAAATGGAGGAGAAAAGAAGTTCCTCCTTCCTGTCTAATACCACATAAAAGTCGTTGGTTTTTGGCATCTTATTTGTGTAGCTTTCATATTGGTTTTTATACACTTTACAAGAAATACATTGGCAGCAAACTCTGTAGATTGATAGCTTGTTTGCGCTGGCTTTCGGAGACTCTTATTTTGTTAACGCAGGCGCGATGGAGCGGCGCTTTTATTGTGAAGACAGGAACTGTGCGATCAGTCTTTAGGCTTTTGACGGGAAGCACAGTTGAAATAACAAGTCTTTTTTCCTTTACACTTTTGATTGATTGATTGATACTTTTATTAGTAGATTGCACAGTACAGTACATATTCCGTACAATTGACCACTAAATGGTAACACCCCAATAAGTTTTTCAACATGTTTAAGTCGGGTTTTACGTGTGACGGTCACGTGACCGCCTGGCTCTGTTTGATTGGTCCAACGTCACCAGTGACTGCATGTGATTGGTGAAACGCAGACATGCCTAGATTCTACTCTGAAGCTCTGTCATAAACCAAAACAAACATTAATAGATCGATTTAAAAAAAAAAGTAGCGAGTAGCGAGCTTAATGTAGATAAATGGAACGGAGTAAAAGTAGCGTTTCTTCTCTATAAATATACTCAAGTAAAAGTAAAAGTATGCCCCATAAAAACTACTCGTAGAAGTACAATTTATCCCAAAAGTTACTCAAGTAAATGTAACGGAGTAAATGCAGCGCGTTACTACCCACCTCTGTGTGTAAGTACATATTTTTGTATTATTTGTTAAAGGGCAACTTAAATGTAAATGCTGAATGACTATATTTCTTTTTGTATTACAAAATTATTGGAAAAGGTAACTTAATTGAATGTAAAAAATTTTATGTTGGGCATATAAGCTTTTTTGCTTCTGCCTGTTTCAGTCATGTTATTCATTTTTGAATCGTGATCTATGTTTGAATATGTTTTTGTTAGACTGAAAATAAACTGAAACTGAAACTGAATATGAATCCAAATTCAAAATGATATTTAAAAAAAATTCAATCATCTAACTATTGGGGTCTATTTTAAATTAAGGTTATTTGAATTATGCAAGCAAGTAATAGCATGTGATTAATCAAGATGAATCCAAATTCAAAAGTGTGTTTCATCTGATTAAGAAAATTAATCATCTGAATGTTGAGGCACTTAGTATGGGGAACATATTCACCATTAATTAGTTGCTTATTAACATGCAAATTAGTAACATTTTGGATCTTAACTAGTCATTATTAAGGCCTAATTATAACCCTAACCCTCTAACCCTAACCAAATCATTCTAATTAAGTCTTTATTACTTAGAACAGGGGTCACCAACGCGGTGCCCGTAAGGACCAGATGAGTCGCCTGCTGGCCTGTTCTAAAAATAGCTCAAATAGCAGCACTTACCAGTGAGCTGCCTCTATTTTTTTTAATCAAATTCATTTACTAGCAAGCTGGTCTCGCTTCGCTGGACATTTTTAATTCTAAGAGAGACAAAACTCAAATAGAATTTGAAAATCCAAGAAAATATTTTAAAGACTTGGTCTCACTTGTTTGAATAAATTCATTTATTTTTTTACTTTGCTTCTTATAACTTTCAGAAAGACAATTTTAGAGAGAAAATACAACCTTAAAAATTATTTTAGGATTTTTAAAACACTTATACCTTTTTACCTTTTAAATTCCTTCCTCTTCTTTCCTGACAATTTAAATCAATGTTCAAGTATTTGTTTTCATTATTATTATTGTAAAGAATAATAAATACATTGTAATTTAATTCATCATTTCAGCTTCTGTTTTTTCAACAAAGAATATTTGTGAACTATTTCCTCAAACTTATGATTAAAATTTTAAAAAATTATTCTGGCAAATCTAGAAAATCTGTAGAATAATATTTAAATCTTATTTCAAATTCTTTTGAATTTCTTTTAAAATTTTTGTTCTGGAAAATCTAGAAGAAATAATGATTTGTTTTTGTTAGAAATATCGCTTGGTCCAATTTGTAATACATTACAACAAAGTGCAGATTGGATTTTAACCTATTTAAAACATGTCATCAAAATCGTAAAATTAATCTTAATCAGGAAAAATGACTAATGATGTTCCATAAATAATTATTTTAACTTTTTCAAAAAGATTAGAATTAGCTAGTTTTTTTCTTCATTTTTTTCTTTTGAATTTTGAATTTTAAAGAGTCAAAATGGAAGATAAACTGTTTCAAAATTTAATTTTCATTTTTTTCCTGTTTTCTCCTCTTTTAAACTGTTCAATTTGTGTAAAAGGAAAAAAAATGTACGACGGAATGACAGATAGAAATACCGATTCTTTTTATATATATAGATTTTTTTATTAAAGGTAAATTGAGCAAAAATGCGATTTGTGGCAATTTATTTAAGTGTGTATCAAACTGGTAGCCCTTCGCATGAATCAGTACCCAAGAAGTAGCTCTTGCTTTCAAAAAGGTTGCTGACCCCTGACCTAGAATATGTTCCCCTAGTGTCCAAATAACTCTAAATTGGTCATGATCTGTGGTCTGGATTATGTTTGTTACTTTTTGGACTCTTTTAGTTCCTGTTTGCGCTCCCTTGTTTTATTTGGTTACCATGCCGACTTATGATCATTCTTTCATGACGGAGGGGTCGCAGCTTACTGCGAGGTTTGTTCTCCCGGGATGCAAATGGACTATTCCGGACAAGGCTTGCAGGTAGGAACATTAATATTAACTCAATAAATCTTGGCAGGGCATGAGGTAAACAAACATACAGTAAACTATGGCGTGGAAAAAACACAAAACTGTGGCATGAAACAAACAAACATAAACTATGGCTTCGAACAAAAACGAAACTGTGGCAAGAAATAAACAAGACTTACATGGACACGGCATGAATCGAGCAAGACGAACTGTGGTATTGTATAAAAACAAACAATGACGCCAGGCCGACTGACTGGCAAAGACAGGCTTAAATAAGGGTTTTGATTAGAAACAGGTGCGCGGTTCGAACACCAGAGGCAGGAAAAAACCCCAGGTCGGCATGGTAACCAAACAAAAAAGGGAGCGCAAATAGGAACTAAAAGAGTCCAAAAACTAACAAAAAAATAAACAAAAACATAATCCAGACCACAGATCATGACAAAATTTAAGTCCATGTTACTTGGAATATGTTCTCTATACTAAAGTGTTACCAAAAACATATAACTTTGTCTTAAATTTGAAATAAAAAAAAATATATATTTTTCACTAATGAAGAGTTCGGTGAATGCGGATATGAAACAGGTGGGGTTCGGTACCTCCAACAAGGTACCACTGTATTAGTTACTTTGGTCATCTAATTAGTTACGGTGGTCATCTAATTAGTTACTATGGTAATCCAATTAGTTACGATGGTCATCTAATTAGTTACGGTGGTCATCTAATTTGTTACTATGGTAATCCAATTAGTTACGATGGTCATCTAATTTGTTACTATGGTAATCCAATTAGTTACGATGGTCATCTAATTAGTTACGGTGGTCATCTAATTTGTTACTATGGTAATCCAATTAGTTACGATGGTCATCTAATTTGTTACTATGGTAATCCAATTAGTTACGATGGTCATCTAATTTGTTACTATGGTAATCCAATTAGTTACGATGGTCATCTAATTAGTTACGGTGGCCATCTAATTTGTTACTATGGTAATCCAATTAGTTACGATGGTCATCTAATTAGTTACGGTGGTCATCTAATGTGTTACTATGGTAATACAATTAGTTACGATGGTCATCTAATTTGTTACTATGGTAATCCAATTAGTTACGATGGTCATCTAATTAGTTACTATGCTACTTTAAGTCACAGCAGCTCAGACGAGGCACCAAGCAGTGTGGGCGGGGAGCGTTCCCACAGACCCGGAAGGAGATTTTCACAACAAAGTTCTAAAGCTTAGTGATGTATCAGATATATCAGATTGAAGGTGGGTTTATTGTGTACCACTCGCGTTCATATTTCACTGTTTGTTGCATTTTAGTTGCGTTTGGCTTGATTGTAAAGGGGGTGTGACGTTCATATTTTGTCAATATTCAGTGTTTTATCCTTCGTAGAAAAAATGTAAAATTCCATTTTTTAAGGCGGTCTGTCATAATGTTTTTAGCATTCAATCAGACATTATTGTGAGGATTTGTATTAGTGTTCATAAAAATAGATATAACGGCTCCGACACACATTTTTTTCAAAATAGTTGCCCAGGCCTGAACTAAAGAACATATTTGTTGGCGTTAGCTGGTGCTTCTCCCACCAAAAATGTGTGTAATCATGCACCTGTGTCGCCTGTGTTGTTATTTTTATGACCGCCATATGGTGGCGCTGTTATATTAAACCCTGCATGACGCATTGACTTGAAATTTCTCACAATTTGAGCCAGATTGGTTTAAAAACACGGCTGCCATCTTTATATTTGCTGAATTTCCCCCAGGGATCAATAAAGTACTTTTTATTCTATTCTATATTTAGGAATTTGCAACTCATTGTCCATGAGAGCTGAGCTGGACAACGAGTTGACAGCTCAGTGGCTAGCGCTGCACCACTTTCCATTCAAATCAGTAGGGATTTGTATTTATGGCTGCCGGTTCGAGCTTACGTATCGATGATAAAACCTCTTCCAGCACAACATATAGGGGGCGCCATAATTACTGTAGTTCCTCGAAATACTGGAAACAAGAGTGCAAGAGGGTGAAATGCATTTTTAACTACAATAAAGGATAGTTTAAAACACAGGTGTCAAAGTCAAAACCCAGGGGCCACATGTGGCCTGCCACTTCATTTTATTTGGCTCTTGAAAGCTTGGAAATAATATGTATCAATAAAGTAGTGTAACTTTTCTCACTAAATGTATTCTTTCTTGCTATGTTGGGATAAAAAAATATACATACTCCATGTAATCGCAAATTACATATTGAAATTGCAAATAACATATTGTGTAATTATGCAAAAAAATATTTTCAAACATTGAATTAAAAAAAATATATAATTAAATATATAATTAAATAGTAATATTTATGATTTCAAAGCAAGTTATCCATCAAAGTGTGCTATGTAAAAAGTAGCAATGGATTTTATGGTAAAATTGTGACATTTACTGTGGTTTTTACAGCATTTTTCTCTAAATTACTTTTTTTTTTTTTACTGTAATAAACTGTGGTGCCGTTTTAGCATTTACAGTAATACACCGAAAACTCTACAGTTATTGAAACAAATCGGCAGCGCAGTTGCCAAATCTTTATTTACAGTAAAAAAACAAATTTTAATTTTACAGTAAAATTCTGGCAACTAAACTGCCTTTTTTTACCATAGAAAAATGCATTACTGTTTTTCCATTTACAGTAATATACACTACATTTTAAGGTGAAATTATTGCATTTTTTTTACATTTTAGTTTAAAAAAAATGTACTAATAAAATGCATTAAAAATGGTGTAATAATAGTATTCACTGTTAGATGCGGCCCTCTGGGGCCAAATATAACTGCCATGTGGCCCTCAGTCAAAACGAGTTTGACACACGCAGCTACGGTATATTAATAAAACATAGCTGCTTATATTTATATATACATACTTATAACAATGATAATTATAATAATAATAATAATGACACTATAGAACTGTACCCAACTATACTCAGGTAATTATAATAATTATAATGATAAAATAATGATAATAATAATGACACAACAGAACTGTACCCTACTGTGCTTAGGTAATTATAATGTTAATAATAATAATGCTAATAATAATGACACCACATAACTGTACCCTACTGTACTCAAGTAATTATCATACTTATAATAACAATAATAATTATAGTAATAATAATAACTCTCGCTATAGAACTGTACTCAGGAAATTATCATAATAATAATAATGATAAAATAATGATGACACCACAGAACTGTACCCTACTGTACTCAAGTAATTATTATACTTATAGTAACAATAATAATTATAGTAATAATAATAATAATGACACTATAGAATTGTACCCAACTGTACTCAGGTAATTATTAATAATAATGATAAAATAATAATAACAATAATGATAATGACACCACTGAACTGTACCCTACTGTACTCAGGTAATTATCATAATAATAACAATAATAATGATGATAATAATAATGACACCACAGCACAGTACCCTACTGTACTCAAATAATTATCATACTTATTTATAATAACAACCATAATTAAAGTAGTAATGATAATAATATTGACACTATAGAACTGTACCTGACTGTACTCAGATAATTATCATAATAATTATAATGACAAAATAATAATAATAATGACACCACATAACTGTACCCTACTGTGTTCAGGTAATTATCCTAATAATAATAAAAATAATGACACCACAGAACTGTACCCTACTGTACTCAAGTAATTATCATACTTATAACAACAATAATAATTATAGTAATAATAATAATAATGACACTATAGAACTGTACCCAACTGTACTCAGGTAATTGTCATCATAATGATAAAATAATAATAATAATAATGACACTATAGAACTGTACCCAACTGTACTCAGGTAATTGTCATCATAATGATAAAATAATAATAATAATAATAATGACACTATAGAACTGTACCCAACTGTACTCAGGTAATTGTCATCATAATGATAAAATAATAATAATAAAAATAATGACACCACAGAACTGTACCCTACTGTACTCAAGTAATTATCATACTTATAACAACAATAATAATTATAGTAATAATAATAATAATGACACTATAGAACTGTACCCAACTGTACTCAGGTAATTGTCATCATAATGATAAAATAATAATAATAATAATAATGACACTATAGAACTGTACCCTACTGTACTCCGGTAATTATCGTAATAATAATAATAGTAGTAATAATAATAATAATATTGATGATAATAATAATAATAATGGCACCACATAACTGTACCCTACTGTACTCAAGTAGTTATCATACTTATAATAACAATATAGGAATAATAATAATGACTATAGAACAGTACCCAACTGTACTCAGGTAATTAACAAAATAATAATAATGATAAAATAATAATAATAATAATACAGGTATTTCCTGTCCTAAAACCCCACCCCCCCATACTGTACAGTCAGTCATGTGACGACATGAGGAGAGCCAAAGGGCTGCAAAAGACCATTGTGGCGCCCCCTAAGGGTTGTGGCTAAGATGACTGGCATACATCTAACATTATCATCAGACCAACCTGCAAAAGCGTTTTTTTTGTTTAGTTTTCTCAATCATGTTCAAAAATGACACGCGTGTGCTTTTCAGTCTCCGAAAGGTGTGTACCGAATTTGGTGGTGATTCAGCAGGAAAAAAATAAAATAATAATGCGAGAAAATTCAAGCCAGTGCGATTATCGGCGCCACCGTGTATTTGCTAGGAAAATACTAGCACGTTCTAAGCACTTTAGCCTCTACAGATTTAGACCACGCCCCCTTTTGCAGCTGTTAGAGTGCAGGACCAGAACCAGACCCAGAGATGAAGTACGTGGCACTGTTGCAAATATAAAACGTCCCAGGTTTCAGGGCACGCTCGGGCTTGACGTTGGCACCACCAGCACGCCGGTAAGGGGAAAGTTCTGGAACGCGCGTACAAAGTCGACGGCGGCCGACGCTCACGCCGTCATGGTGGTGTCCAGCCTGCCGATGTCTAGGGACTCCTTAGCAACGGCGCTGAAGGTTTTGCTCAACTTGGGGTTGCCGTGGAAACCGGGCGGGCTGTGCAGTATGGACGGGCTGGATATGGAGGTGGCGATGACGGCGGGCGGCGCCCTAGAGAAGGTGCGCAGGCACAGCTCGTCCACCGTCCGACCCAGCTGCGTGGAGGGCATACAGACACAAAACATTTGGCAACGTAAACGCAGACCTCCACACTGGACTGGACTCTCACCGTTATCTTAGATCCACTATGGATTGGACTTTCACAATATCATGTTAGACCCGCCCGACATCCGTTGCCAACATATGCGGTCCTCTCCAAGGTTTCTCATAGTCATCATTGCCACTGTCACCGACGTCCCACTGGGGGGAGTTTTTCCTTGCCCTTATGTGGGCTCTACCAAGGATTTTGTTGTGGTTTGTGCAGCCCTTTGAGACACTTGTGATTTAGGGCTATATAAATAAACATTTATTGATTGATTGATTGAACCAAGTACAAACCCCAAAATCAGTCAAGTTGGCACATTGTGTAAATTGTAAATAAAAGCAGAATACAATCATTTGCATTTAACTTATATTCAATTGAATAGACTTCAAAGACAAGATATTTAACGTTCAAACTGGAAAACTTTATTTTTTGCAAATATTAGCTCATTTGGAATTGGATGCCTGCAACAGGTTTCAAAAAAGCTGACACAAGTGGCAAAAAAGACTGAGAAAGTTGGGGAATGCTCATCAAACACTTATATGGAACATCCCACAGGTGAACAGGCTAATTGGCAACGGGTGGGTGCCATGATTGGGTGTAAAAGCAGCTTCCGTGAAATGCTCAGTCATTCACAAACAAGGACGGGCCGAGGGGTCACCGCTTTGTGAACAAATGCGTGAGTAAATTAAGAACAACATTTCTCAACCAGCTATTGCAAGAAATGTAGGGTTTTCACTTTCTAAGGTCCATAATATCATCAAAATCCTCAGAGAATCTGGAGAAATCACTGCACGATTTTATGGAGCTTCGATCCCTCAGGCGGTACGGCATCAAAAAACAACAGTGTGTAAAGGATATCACCACATGGGCTCAGGAACCCTTCAGAAAACTGCAGTCAGTAACTACTGTTTGTCACTACATCTCTAAGTGCAAGTTAAAACTCTACTGTGCTGTGCAAAGCGAAAGTCATTTGTCAACAACACCCATAAACGGCGCCGGCTTCGCTGGGCCCGAGCTCATCTAAGATGGACTGATGCAAAGTGGAAAAGTGTTCTGTGGTCTGACGAGTCCACATTTCAAATTGTGTTTGGAAACTGTGGACGTGGTGTCCTCCAGACCAAAGAGGAAAATAACCATCCGGATTGTTCTAGGTGCAAAGTTGAAAAGCCGGCATGTGTGATGGTATGGGGGTGTATTAGTGCCCAAGGCATGGGTAACTTACACATCTGTGAAGGTACCATTAATGCTGAAAGGTAAATACAGGTTTTGGTGCAACATATGTTCGCCATCCAAGCAACGTTATCATGGACGCCCCTGCTTATTTCAGCAAGACAATGCCAAGCCACGTGTTACAACAGCGTGGCTTCATAGTAAAAGAGTGCGGGTACTTTCCTGGCCTGCCTGTAGTCCAGACCTGTCTCCCATGGAAAATGTGGCACATTATGAAGCCTAAAATACCACAACGGAGACCCCGGACTGTTGAACAACTTAAGCTGTACATCAAGCAAGATCGGGAAAGAATTCTACCTGAAAAGCTTCAAAAATGTGTCTCCTCAGTTCCCAAACGTTGACTGAGTGTTGTTCAAAGGAAAGGCCATGTAACACAGTGGTAAAAATGCCTTTTTTTGCAATGTGTTGCTGCCATTAAATTCTAAGTTAATGATTATTTGCAAAAAAACTAATTAAGTTTCCCAGTTCGAACATTTAGTATCTTGTCTTTGTAGTCTATTCAATTGAACATAAGTTGAAAAGGATTTGCGAATCATTGTATTCTGTTTTTCTTTACCATTTACACAACGTGCCAACTTCACTGGTTTTGTGTTTTGTTCATTATGAGCTGCTGTTCCACTCCTATCCTGTAGAGGGCAGTAATGAACGTGCCCATTAACAACTACTTGTCTGTTTTTTTCACTGCAGCTGAATTTGCTGCTTCCCACTTGGCTCCGATGCAGGCTGTATTTGTATATTTTAGTAGGTTTGGGGCGGTATCGCTCGGTTGGTAGAGTGGCCGTGCCAGCAACTTGAGGGTTCCAGGTTCGATCCCCGCTTCTGCCATCCTAGTCACTGTCCTTGGGCAAGACACTTTACCCACCTGCTCCCAGTGCCCCCCACACTGGTTTAAATGCAACTTAGATATTGGGAAAAGCACTTTGAGTCACTAGAGAAAAAGCGCTACATAAATATAATTCACTTCACTCGGGCTATGAATCTTTGGGCACCTAACGATTCCATCCGATTCCTGGGGTGACGGTTGCATTTGGAATTGATTCTCGGCTCAACACGATTCTTGATTCAAACATATTCTTGCACTGTAATATTTGCTTTAATAATTATACTCAAACTTTTCCAAAGCAGGCTACAGTTTAGAGAATCTCCTTTTGGTTGCATGCAAATAACCTAAAATATTCTCCTTTAATATTGATTTTCTTTACATTTTTCTTTTGCATTTAAAAAAACCGATGAGCATATTTAGAATCAGGATGAATACAGACTGCGATTCGGATGTGAATTGATACTTTTGTGCACCCCTTTGTTACTTTAGAGTATACTGTATTATATATTTGTAGTATTATGTTATATATTTGTAGTATTATGTCTTATATATTTGTAGTATTATATATTTGTAGTATTATGTCTTATATATTTGTAGTATTATGTCATATATTTGTAGTATTATGCCTTATATATTTGTAGTATTATGCCCTATATATTTGTAGTATTATGCCTTATATATTTGTAGTATTATGCCCTATATATTTGTAGTATTATATATTATATATTTGTAGTATTATGCCTTATATATTTGTAGGATTATGTCTTATGTATTTGTAATATGTCTTATATATTTGTAGTTTTTTTATATATTTGTAGTATTGTCTTATATATTTGTAGTATTATGCCTTATATATTTGTAGTATTATATATTTGTAGTATTATGTCTTATGTATTTGTAATATGTCTTATATATTTGTAGTTTTTTATATATTTGTAGTATTGTCTTATATAGTTGGGGTAATATGTCTTATATATTTGTAGTATTGTTTCTTATATATTTGTGGTAATATGTCTTATATATTTGTAGTATTATGTGTTGTATATTTGTAGTATTATATATTAGTGGTATTATGCCTTATATATTTGTAGTATTATGTCTTATATATTTGTAGTATTATGCCTTTTATATTTGTAGTATTATGTCTTATATATTTGTAGTATTATGCCTTTTATATTTGTAGTGTTATGTCCTATATATTTGTAGTATTACGTCTTATAAATTTGTAGTATTATGTCTTATATATTTGTAGTATTATGCCTTATATATTTGTAGTATTATGCTTATATATTTGTAGTATTATGTCTTATATATTTGTAGTATTATGTCTTATATATTTGTAGTATTATGTCTTATATATTTGTAGTATTATGCCTTATATATTTGTAGTATTATGCCTTATATATTTGTAGTATTATGTCTTATATATTTGTAGTATTATGCCTTATATATTTGTAGTATTATGCCTTATATATTTGTAGTATTATGTCTTATATATTTGTAGTATTATGCCTTTTATATTTGTAGTGTTATGTCCTATATATTTGTAGTATTATGCTTATATATTTGTAGTATTATGTCTTATATATTTGTAGTATTATGTCTTATATATTTGTAGTATTATGCCTTATATATTTGTAGTATTATGCCTTATATATTTGTAGTATTATGTCTTATATATTTGTAGTATTATGCCTTATATATTTGTAGTATTATGTCCTATATATTTGTAGTATTATGTCTTATATATTTGTAGTATTATGCCTTATATATTTGTAGTATTATGTCTTATATATTTGTAGTATTATGTCCTATATATTTGTAGTATTATGCTTATATATTTGTAGTATTATGTCTTATATATTTGTAGTATTATGTCTTATATATTTGTAGTATTATGCCTTATATATTTGTAGTATTATGTCTTATATATTTGTAGTATTATGCCTTATATATTTGTAGTATTATGCCTTATATATTTGTAGTATTATGTCTTATATATTTGTAGTATTATGCCTTTTATATTTGTAGTGTTATGTCCTATATATTTGTAGTATTATGTCTTATATATTTGTAGTATTATGTCTTATATATTTGTAGTATTATGTCTTATATATTTGTAGTGTTATGTCCTATATATTTGTAGTATTATGCTTATATATTTGTAGTATTATGTCTTATATATTTGTAGTATTATGTCTTATATATTTGTAGTATTATGCCTTATATATTTGTAGTGTTATGTCCTATATATTTGTAGTATTATGTCTTATATATTTGTAGTGTTATGTCCTATATATTTGTAGTATTATGCTTATATATTTGTAGTATTATGTCTTATATATTTGTAGTATTATGCCTTATATATTTGTAGTATTATGCCTTTTATATTTGTAGTGTTATGTCCTATATATTTGTAGTATTATGCTTATATATTTGTAGTATTATGTCTTATATATTTGTAGTATTATGCTTATATATTTGTAGTATTATGTCTTATATATTTGTAGTATTATGTCTTATATATTTGTAGTATTATGCCTTTTATATTTGTAGTGTTATGTCTTATATATTCGTAGTATTATGCCTTTTATATTTGTAGTGTTATGTCCTATATATTTGTAGTATTATGCTTATATATTTGTAGTATTATGTCTTATATATTTGTAGTATTATGCCTTATATATTTGTAGTATTATGCCTTATATATTTGTAGTATTGTTTTATATATTTGATTTATTTTTAAGATTTTATCTAATTGTTTTTATAATTTCACCCTACTGTTTTTTGTAAAAAAATATGAGTGACCCGTATTGCATTGTTTTATTTTTATTTAGAAATGTTTGATTTAATAGTAAAATGTTAAAGCCAATTAATCCCCAAGTACATTTCAATTTCACTTTCATTAATTAATCATTATTAATTATATATATACTGACTTTCCTTGGATTGCCGCGGGGGCGCTAATTAATTTAAAACCTCTTCCCCCTCCAACGCTTACCAAAGGCATGCGGTAAATTTAGGCGTGCGCTTATACATTTGAGTGTGATGTAAGGATACCATCATGAAAAGCACATTTAATAAAAAAAATATTATGGTCTTACCTTTACTTATAAATGAAGTCCATGTGCAGCTCCTTCTGATCAAAAGCATCGATAACTTGTTTATAGAAGTCTTCCTTATCTTTTTTTCAGTTTTAAAAGTCTCTCTGTCTCGATGGAAATCTTCCTTTATTACTTCCTGTTTCGATTGAAAGTCCAGTTTAGAAAACTGTTTTATTTTAGATATGTAATCCTCCATGTTAAAAGTGCAAGCGAGAGGGAAAAATAAACGATCGCTGCTCACTCTTGCTGCTTGTTGTCACTTCTTCTGCAGCCGAGTAGTCGCAAGAAGGATCACTAGCGCCCTCTACCACCAGGAGGCGGGAGTCATTTAATGACTCATATTTGACACACGCAGCTACGGTATATTAATAAAACATAGCTGCTTACTGTTCTTTTTAGCATATTCAATAGCTTGGACCTTAAATCCTACTGAATAGCTCTTAATCTTCTTCCCTTTATACGATTTCAAATGATTTAAATCAGCTTCCTGAATGATGACAGGTGAAGTGTCACTCATGACGTGACAAGTTTGACTTGGCGGAAATTCTAAGCATATGCTAATTATATTGCGAAACAAGTTTGACCCGGCGGAAATTCTAGACATGAGCTAATAAAAATAATGTTTGGCGAAACGAGTTCGACCCGGCGTTAATCCTGAGTCGCCGGTAATGCTAGGCATACGCAAATTTTTTTTTGCAAAAGGAGTTTGACCCGGCAGTAATTCTAGGCAGGCGCATACTATATACCCGGCGGAAATTCAAGGAAATACGGTATATATTTTAAATATAATAAATTCAATTCAATTAGGGCTTCACGGTGGCAGAGGGGTTAGTGCGTCTGCCTCACAATACGAAGGTCTTGCTGTCCTGGGTTCAAATCCAGGCTCGGGAACTTTCTGTGTGGAGTTTGCATGTTCTCCCCGTGACTGCGTGGGTTCCCTCCGGGTACTCCCGCTTCCTCCCACTTCCAAAGACATGCACCTGGGGATAGGTTGATTGGCAACACTAAATTGGCCCTAGTGTGTGAATGTTGTCTGTCTATCTGTGTTGGCCCTTCGATGAGGTGGCGACTTGTCCAGGGTGTACCCTGCCTTCCGCCCGATTGTAGCTGAGATAGGCGCCAGCGCCCCCCGCGACCCCGAAATGGAATAAGCGGTAGAAAATGGATGGATGGATGGAATAAATTCAGTTAATTTATTAATAAATATATGTATTTTAAATGAATTTCTTACATCGTGTTTGTCATATTTTTCGGTATAGCTCGGTTGGTTGAGTGGCCGTGCCAGCAACTTGAGGGTTCCAGGTTCGATCCCCGCTTCCGCCTTCCTAGTCACTGCCGTCGTGTCCTTGGGCAAGACACTTTACCCACCTGCTCCCAGTGCCACCCACACTGCTTTAAATGTAACTTAGATATTGGGTTCCACTATGAAAAAGCGCTTTGAGTCACTAGAGAAAAAGTGCTATATGAATATAATTCCCTTCATTTCACTTATTATATAATTAAACCATATTGCTCTATAATTTGTGATTTTTTATTTATTTATTTGTATTTCTTATGTATTTTTATTTTGCCAGTTCTTTTTCCGACATAACCCCAGACAAACTAGACAAGTCTTTTCTTTTTTGCCTTATCTGTACTCTCCGCGGTCCACCTGTTGGTTCCCAAATTGGGTCGTCCGCCTGATAAAGGGTTAAAGTGAGAGAAAGTACCATTCATCACTTTGTGGCTCAGTACTTTCCTTTGCTGCTATAAACCTGTCAGGGGAGGACACAAAGCAGTCACAGCTAATCGCAGCATTGATTGTGTGGATTGATGGACACTCAACCTCTCCCTGCTCTAGTTTTAACATACAAGAACGCATCTGGTTTGCTCCTAACCGCCGAAAAGCAGCTCATTTGTACTTCACGAAGGTGTGATTTCTGTGTTTGCATGACATATTATCTATTTCATAGGAAAAGGTTATGAAAGCATCAATGGTACGCAAAGGTTTTTGCATTTGTGCCAAAGTATTTTTTTCCTGTGGTTGTTATGGTGTACAGACTTCATCTGGCTGCACATTTTCGACGCAAAAATGATTGTCGAGGTTTTTCAAGCAGGGTTTGGCCAGAAAAAACTAAACATTTGTGACGATTTGTCCAGGGTGTACCCCGCCTTCCGCCCGATTGAAGCTGAGATAGGCGCCAGCGCCCCCCGCGACCCCAAGAGGGAATAAGCGGTAGAAAATGAATGGATGGACTTACGCTGCAGGCGGGAAGATAATTTTGGTTCTTTGGTAGGCTGAGATCCGACATGAAGATGTCTTCAGGGTCTTTTGTAGCCTGAAAAGTCACACATGAACAAGTTGCATCAAATTAGGCCCCAAATTTGCATCATCTCTAACACACAATGGGGGTGAAGGAAAAATACCGGGGCTCAAAAGCCGCATTTTTTGGTAGAAAACAATTTTTTTAGATATATTGGCCGCTATAAGCCACAGGTGTACACATTGAGCATGGTCTCATCGTTCTCCTCCGCCTCCTCTTCAGGGACCGTGGCTGTTTCCTTTTCCAATTGTCTTTGGCTAGGAGCCTCCATCTTGTGCATTTTGTCAGGTTTTCTCCATGACGAGAGTGAGTCCATAACAGGCTAAATGGCCGACTGAATGATTGAGTGAGTGTGTTTGTGAACCATTACATTAGTCTGATGTGGTGAGGCTACATTTATTGGCGGCGTGAGAAGGAAAAGCCGCATTTTTGGGGAAAGAATATTTTTTTTGATATATTGGCCGCTTAAGTCTATAAGCTACAGGTGTACACATTGAACATGGTCTGGTATTTCTCCTCCGCTTCCTGTGCGGGTACCGCCGCTGTTTCCTTTTTCAAATGCTTGGTCAATCGTCTTTGGCTAGAAGCCTGCGTCTTGTGCATTTTGTCACGTTTTCTCTATGACGAGAGTGAGTCCATAACGGGCTAAATGGCCGACCGAATGATTGTGTGAGTGTGTTTGTGAACAATTACATAGGTCGGATGTGGTGAGGCTACATTTATTGGCGGCGTGTGTAGCTCGTGAACCCGTTAAAAATCCACCAATTAAACAAAGTTGCATCAAAACAGGCTCCAAATTTGCATCATCTCTAACACACAATGGGGGTGAAGGAAAAATACCGGGGCTCAAAAGCCGCATTTTTTGGTAGAAAACAATTTTTTTTAGATATATTGGCCGCTATAAGCCACAGGTGTACACATTGAGCATGGTCTCATCGTTCTCCTCCGCCTCCTCTTCAGGGACCGTGGCTGTTTCCTTTTCCAATTGTCTTTGGCTAGGAGCCTCCATCTTGTGCATTTTGTCAGGTTTTCTCCATGACGAGAGTGAGTCCATAACAGGCTAAATGGCCGACTGAATGATTGAGTGAGTGTGTTTGTGAACCATTACATTAGTCTGATGTGGTGAGGCTACATTTATTGGCGGCGTGAGAAGGAAAAGCCGCATTTTTGGGGAAAGAATATTTTTTTGGATATATTGGCCGCTTAAGTCTATAAGCTACAGGTGTACACATTGAACATGGTCTGGTATTTCTCCTCCGCTTCCTGTGCGGGTACCGCCGCTGTTTCCTTTTTCAAATGCTTGGTCAATCGTCTTTGGCTAGAAGCCTGCGTCTTGTGCATTTTGTCACGTTTTCTCTATGACGAGAGTGAGTCCATAACGGGCTAAATGGCCGACCGAATGATTGTGTGAGTGTGTTTGTGAACAATTACATAGGTCGGATGTGGTGAGGCTACATTTATTGGCGGCGTGTGTAGCTCGTGAACCCGTTAAAAATCCACCAATTAAACAAAGTTGCATCAAAACAGGCTCCAAATTTGCATCATCTCTAACACACAATGGGGGTGAAGGAAAAATACCGGGGCTCAAAAGCCGCATTTTTTGGTAGAAAACAATTTTTTTTAGATATATTGGCCGCTATAAGCCACAGGTGTACACATTGAGCATGGTCTCATCGTTCTCCTCCGCCTCCTCTTCAGGGACCGTGGCTGTTTCCTTTTCCAATTGTCTTTGGCTAGGAGCCTCCATCTTGTGCATTTTGTCAGGTTTTCTCCATGACGAGAGTGAGTCCATAACAGGCTAAATGGCCGACTGAATGATTGAGTGAGTGTGTTTGTGAACCATTACATTAGTCTGATGTGGTGAGGCTACATTTATTGGCGGCGTGAGAAGGAAAAGCCGCATTTTTGGGGAAAGAATATTTTTTTGGATATATTGGCCGCTTAAGTCTATAAGCTACAGGTGTACACATTGAACATGGTCTGGTATTTCTCCTCCGCTTCCTGTGCGGGTACCGCCGCTGTTTCCTTTTTCAAATGCTTGGTCAATCGTCTTTGGCTAGAAGCCTGCGTCTTGTGCATTTTGTCACGTTTTCTCTATGACGAGAGTGAGTCCATAACGGGCTAAATGGCCGACCGAATGATTGTGTGAGTGTGTTTGTGAACAATTACATAGGTCGGATGTGGTGAGGCTACATTTATTGGCGGCGTGTGTAGCTCGTGAACCCGTTAAAAATCCACCAATTAAACAAAGTTGCATCAAAACAGGCTCCAAATTTGCATCATCTCTAACACACAATGGGGGTGAAGGAAAAATACCGGGGCTCAAAAGCCGCATTTTTTGGTAGAAAACAATTTTTTTTAGATATATTGGCCGCTATAAGCCACAGGTGTACACATTGAGCATGGTCTCATCGTTCTCCTCCGCCTCCTCTTCAGGGACCGTGGCTGTTTCCTTTTCCAATTGTCTTTGGCTAGGAGCCTCCATCTTGTGCATTTTGTCAGGTTTTCTCCATGACGAGAGTGAGTCCATAACAGGCTAAATGGCCGACTGAATGATTGAGTGGGTGTGTTTGTGAACAATTACATTAGTCTGATGTGGTGAGGCTACATTTATTGGCGGCGTGAGAAGGAAAAGCCGCATTTTTGGGGAAAGAATATTTTTTTTGATATATTGGCCGCTTAAGTCTATAAGCTACAGGTGTACACATTGAACATGGTCTGGTATTTCTCCTCCGCTTCCTGTGCGGGTACCGCCGCTGTTTCCTTTTTCAAATGCTTGGTCAATCGTCTTTGGCTAGAAGCCTGCGTCTTGTGCATTTTGTCACGTTTTCTCCATGACGAGAGTGAGTCCATAACGGGCTAAATGGCCGACTGAATGATTGTGTGAGTGCGTTTGTGAACAATTACGTAGGTCGGATGTGGTGAGGCTACATTTATTGGCGGCGTGTGTAGCTCGTGAACTCGTGAAAAATCCACCAATTAAACAAAGTTGCATCAAATTAGGCCCCAAATTTTGCATAAATCTCTAACACACAATGGGGGTGAAGGAAAAATACCGGGGCTCAAAAGCCGCATTTTTGGGGGAAAAACATTTTTTTTTAGATATATTGGCCGCTATAAGCCACAGGTGTACACATTGAGCATGGTCTCGTCTGTCTTCCCCACCTCCCCTGCGGGGACCGCGGCTGTTTCCTTTTCCAATAGCCCGGTCAATTGTCTTTGGCTAGGAGCCTCCATCTTGTGCATTTTGTCAGGTTTTCTCCATGACGAGAGTGAGTCCATAACAGGCTAAATGGCCGACTGAATGATTGTGTGAGTGTGTTTGTGAACAATTAATTGGTCTGATGTGGTGAGGCTACATTTATTGGCGGCGTGAGAAGGAAAAGCCGCATTTTTGGGGAAAGAATATTTTTTGGGATATATTGGCCACTCAAGTCTATAAGCTACAGGTGTACACATTGAGCATGGTCTGGTATTTCTCCTCCGCCTCCTCTTCGGGGACCGCTGTTGTTTCCTTTTTCAAATGCTTGGTCAATTGTCTTTGGCTAGAAGCCTGCGTCTTGTGCATTTTTGTCACGTTTTCTCCATGACGATAGTGAGTCCATAACGGGCTAAATGGCCGACTGAATGATTGTGTGAGTGTGTTTGTGAACAATTACGTAGGTCGGATGTGGTGAGGCTACATTTATTGGCGGCGTGAGAAGGAAAAGCCGCAATTTTGGGGAAAGAATATTTTTTTGGATATATTGGCCACTCAAGTCTATAAGCTACAGGTGTACATATTGAGCATGGTCTGGTATTTCTCCTCCGCCTCCTCTTCGGGGACCGCTGTTGTTTCCTTTTTCAAATGCTTGGTCAATCGTCTTTGGCTAGAAGCCTGCGTCTTGTGCATTTTGTCACGTTTTCTCTATGACGATAGTGAGTCCATAACGGGCTAAATGGCCGACTGAATGATTGTGTGAGTGCGTTTGTGAACAATTACGTAGGTCGGATGTGGTGAGGCTACATTTATTGGCGGCGTGTGTAGCTCGTGAACCCGTGAAAAATCCACCAATTAAACAAAGTTGCATCAAAATAGGCTCCAAATTTGCATCATCTCTAACACACAATGGGGGTGAAGGAAAAATACCGGGGCTCAAAAGCCGCATTTTTTGGGGAAAAACATTTTTTTTTTAGATATATTGGCCGCCATAAGCCACAGGTGTACACATTGAGCATGGTCTCATCGTTCTCCTCCGCCTCCTCTTCAGGGACCGTGGCTGTTTCCTTTTCCAATTACCCGGTCTATTGTCTTTGGCTAGGAGCCTGCGTCTTGTGCATTTTGTCAGGTTTTCTCCATGACGAGAGTGAGTCCATAACAGGCTAAATGGCCGACTGAATGATTGAGTGGGTGTGTTTGTGAACAATTACATTAGTCTGATGTGGTGAGGCTACATTTATTGGCGGCGTGAGAAGGAAAAGCCGCATTTTTGGGGAAAGAATATTTTTTTTGATATATTGGCCGCTTAAGTCTATAAGCTACAGGTGTACACATTGAACATGGTCTGGTATTTCTCCTCCGCTTCCTGTGCGGGGACCGCGGCTGTTTCCTTTTTCAAATGCTTGGTCAATTGTCTTTGGCTAGAAGCCTGCGTCTTGTGCATTTTTGTCACGTTTTCTCCATGACGATAGTGAGTCCATAACGGGCTAAATGGCCGACTGAATGATTATGTGAGTGCGTCTGTGAACAATTACATTAGTCTGTTGTGGTGAGGCTACATTTATTGGCGGCGTGTGAACCCCGCGAAAAATCCACCAATTAAAGAAAGTTGCATCAAAATAGGCCCCACAATTGCATCATCTCTAAAACACAATACTGTGGCTCAAAAGCCGCATTTATGGGGGAAAAAATATATTTTTTAGATGCATTGGCCGCTCAAGTCTATAAGTCACAGGTGTACACATTGAGCATGGTCTCGTCTGTCTCCCCCACCTCCCCTGCGGGGACCGCGGCTGTTTCCTTTTCCAATAGCCCGGTCTATTGTCTTTGGCTAGGAGCCTCCATCTTGTGCATTTTGTCATGTTTTCTCCATGACGAGAGTGAGTCCATAACAGGCTAAATGGCCGACTGAATGATTGTGTGAGTGTGTTTGTGAACAATTAATTGGTCTGATGTGGTGAGGCTACATTTATTGGCGGCGTGAGAAGGAAAAGCCGCATTTTTGGGGAAAGAATATTTTTTTTGATATATTGGCCGCTCAAGTCTATAAGCTACAGGTGTACACATTGAACATGGTCTGGTATTTCTCCTCCGCTTCCTGTGCGGGTACCGCGGTTGTTTCCTTTTTCAAATGCTTGGTCAATCGTCTTTGGCTAGAAGCCTGCGTCTTGTGCATTTTGTCACGTTTTCTCCATGACGAGAGTGAGTCCATAACGGGCTAAATGGCCGACTGAATGATTGTGTGAGTGTGTTTGTGAACAATTACGTAGGTCGGATGTGGTGAGGCTACATTTATTGGCGGCGTGAGTACCTCGTGAACTCGTGAAAAATCCACCAATTAAACAAAGTTGCATCAAAATAGGCTCCAAATTTTGCATCATCTCTAACACACAATGGGGGTAAAGGAAAAATACCGGGGCTCAAAAGCCGCATTTTTTGGTAGAAAACTATTTTTTTTAGATATATTGGCCGCTATAAGCCACAGGTGTACACATTGAGCATGGTCTCATCGTTCTCCTCTGCCTCCTCTTCAGGGACCGTGGCTGTTTCCTTTTCCAATTACCCGGTCTATTGTCTTTGGCTAGGAGCCTGCGTCTTGTGCATTTTGTCATGTTTTCTCCATGACGAGAGTGAGTCCATAACGGGCTAAATGGCCGACTGAATGATTGTGTGAGTGTGTTTGTGAACAATTACATTAGTCTGTTGTGGTGAGGCTATATATATTGGCGGCGTGTGAACCCCGGGAAAAATCCACCAATCAAAATAGGCCCCACAATTGCATCATCTCTAAAACACAATGGGGGTGATCCTTTAAAAAAAAAAAAACACAATACTGTGGCTCAAAAGCCGCATTTATGGGGGGAAAAATATATTTTTTGAATGCATTGGCCGCTCAAGTCTATAAGTCACAGGTGTACACATTGAGCATGGTCTCGTCTGTCCTCCCCACCTCCCCTGCGGGGACCGCGGCTGTTTCCTTTTCCAATAGCCCGGTCAATTGTCTTTGGCTAGGAGCCTCCGTCTTGTGCATTTTGTCAGGTTTTCTCCATGACGAGAGTGAGTCCATAACAGGCTAAATGGCCGACTGAATGATTGTGTGAGTGTGTTTGTGAACAATTAATTGGTCTGATGTGGTGAGGCTACTTTTATTGGCGGCGTGAGAAGGAAACGCTGCATTTTTGGGGAAAGAATGTTTTTTTTTATATATTGGCCACTCAAGTCTATAAGCTACAGGTGTACACATTGAACATGGTCTGGTATTTCTCCTCCGCTTCCTGTGCGGGTACCGCGGCTGTTTCCTTTTTCAAATGCTTGGTCAATCGTCTTTGGCTAGAAGCCTGCGTCTTGTGCATTTTGTCACGTTTTCTCCATGACGAGAGTGAGTCCATAACGGGCTAAATGGCCGACTGAATGATTGTGTGAGTGCGTTTGTGAACAATTACGTAGGTCGGATGTGGTGAGGCTACATTTATTGGCGGCGTGTGTAGCTCGTGAACCCGTGAAAAATCCACCAATTAAACAAAGTTGCATCAAAATAGGCTCCAAATTTGCATCATCTCTAACACACAATGGGGGTGAAGGAAAAATACCGGGGCTCAAAAGCCGCATTTTTTGGTAGAAAACAATTTTTTTTAGATATATTGGCCGCTATAAGCCACAGGTGTACACATTGAGCATGGTCTCATCGTTCTCCTCCGCCTCCTCTTCAGGGACCGTGGCTGTTTCCTTTTCCAATTGTCTTTGGCTAGGAGCCTCCATCTTGTGCATTTTGTCAGGTTTTCTCCATGACGAGAGTGAGTCCATAACAGGCTAAATGGCCGACTGAATGATTGAGTGAGTGTGTTTGTGAACAATTACATTAGTCTGTTGTGGTGAGGCTATATATATTGGCGGCGTGTGAACCCCGGGAAAAATCCACCAGTTAAAGAAAGTTGCATCAAAATAGGCCCCACAATTGCATCATCTCTAAAACACAATGGGGGTGATCCTTTAAAAAAAAAAAAAATATTGTGGCTCAAAAGCCGCATTTATGGGGGAAAAAATATATTTTTTAGATGCATTGGCCGCTCAAGTCTATAAGTCACAGGTGTACACATTGAGCATGGTCTCGCCTGTCTTCCCCACCTCCCCTGCGGGGACCGTGGCTGTTTCCTTTTCCAATAGCCCGGTCTATTGTCTTTGGCTAGGAGCCTCCATCTTGTGCATTTTGTCAGGTTTTCTCCATGACGAGAGTGAGTCCATAACAGGCTAAATGGCCGACTGAATGATTGTGTGAGTTTGTTTGTGAACAATTAATTGGTCTGATGTGGTGAGGCTACATTTATTGGCGGCGTGAGAAGGAAAAGCCGCATTTTTGGGGAAAGAATATTTTTTTTGATATATTGGCCGCTCAAGTCTATAAGTTACAGGTGTACACATTGAGCATGGTCTGGTATTTCTCCTCCGCTTCCTGTGCGGGTACCGCGGCTGTTTCCTTTTTCAAATGCTTGGTCAATCGTCTTTGGCTAGAAGCCTGCGTCTTGTGCATTTTGTCACGTTTTCTCCATGACGAGAGTGAGTCCATAACGGGCTAAATGGCCGACTGAATGATTGTGTGAGTGTGTTTGTGAACAATTACGTAGGTCGGATGTGGTGAGGCTACATTTATTGGCGGCGTGTGTAGCTCGTGAACTCGTGAAAAATCCACCAATTAAACAAAGTTGCATCAAAATAGGCTCCAAATTTTGCATCATCTCTAACACACAATGGGGGTGAAGGAAAAATACCGGGGCTCAAAAGCCGCATTTTTTGGTAGAAAACTATTTTTTTTAGATATATTGGCCGCTATAAGCCACAGGTGTACACATTGAGCATGGTCTCATCGTTCTCCTCTGCCTCCTCTTCAGGGACCGTGGCTGTATCCTTTTCCAATTGTCTTTGGCTAGGAGCCTCCATCTTGTGCATTTTGTCAGGTTTTCTCCATGACGAGAGTGAGTCCATAACGGGCTAAATGGCCGACTGAATGATTGTGTGAGTGCGTCTGTGAACAATTACATTAGTCTGTTGTGGTGAGGCTATATATATTGGCGGCGTGTGAACCCCGGGAAAAATCCACCAATTAAACAAAGTTGCATCAAAATAGGCCCCACAATTGCATCATCTCTAAAACACAATACTGTGGCTCAAAAGCCGCATTTATGGGGGAAAAAATATATTTTTTAGATGCATTGGCCGCTCAAGTCTATAAGTCACAGGTGTACACATTGAGCATGGTCTCGTCTGTCTCCCCCACCTCCCCTGCGGGGACCGCGGCTGTTTCCTTTTCCAATAGCCCGGTCAATTGTCTTTGGCTAGGAGCCTCCATCTTGTGCATTTTGTCAGGTTTTCTCCATGACGAGAGTGAGTCCATAACAGGCTAAATGGCCGACTGAATGATTGTGTGAGTTTGTTTGTGAACAATTAATTGGTCTGATGTGGTGAGGCTACATTTATTGGCGGCGTGAGAAGGAAAAGCCGCATTTTTGGGGAAAGAATATTTTTTTTGATATATTGGCCGCTCAAGTCTATAAGTTACAGGTGTACACATTGAACATGGTCTGGTATTTCTCCTCCGCTTCCTGTGCGGGTACCGCGGCTGTTTCCTTTTTCAAATGCTTGGTCATTGTCTTTGGCTAGAAGTCTGCGTCTTGTGCATTTTGTCACGTTTTCTCTATGACGATAGTGAGTCCATAACGGGCTAAATGGCCGACTGAATGATTGTGTGAGTGCGTTTGTGAACAATTACGTAGGTCGGATGTGGTGAGGCTACATTTATTGGCGGCGTGTGTAGCTCGTGAACCTGTGAAAAATCCACCAATTAAACAAAGTTGCATCAAAATAGGCTCCAAATTTGCATCATCTCTAACACACAATGGGGGTGAAGGAAAAATACCGGGGCTCAAAAGCCGCATTTTTTGTGGAAAAACATTTTTTTTTAGATATATTGGCCGCTATAAGCCACAGGTGTACACATTGAGCATGGTCTCATCGTTCTCCTCCGCCTCCTCTTCAGGGACCGTGGCTGTTTCCTTTTCCAATTACCCGGTCTATTGTCTTTGGCTAGGAGCCTGCGTCTTGTGCATTTTGTCATGTTTTCTCCATGACGAGAGTGAGTCCATAACGGGCTAAATGGCCGACTGAATGATTGTGTGAGTGTGTCTGTGAACAATTACATTAGTCTGTTGTGGTGAGGCTATATATATTGGCGGCGTGTGAACCCCGGGAAAAATCCACCAATCAAAATAGGCCCCACAATTGCATCATCTCTAAAACACAATGGGGGTGATCCTTTAAAAAAAATAAAAAAATACTGTGGCTCAAAAGCCGCATTTATGGGGGAAAAAATATATTTTTTAGATGCATTGGCCGCTCAAGTCTATAAGTCACAGGTGTACACATTGAGCATGGTCTCGTCTGTCTCCCCCACCTCCCCTGCGGGGACCGTGGCTGTTTCCTTTTCCAATAGCCCGGTCTATTGTCTTTGGCTAGGAGCCTCCGTCTTGTGCATTTTGTCAGGTTTTCTCCATGACGAGAGTGAGTCCATAAACGGGCTAAATGGCCGACTGAATGATTGTGTGAGGGTGTTTGTGAACAATTAATTGGTCTGATGTGGTGAGGCTACATTTATTGGCGGCGTGAGAAGGAAAATCCGCATTTTTGGGGAAAGAATATTTTTTTTGATATATTGGCCACTCAAGTCTATAAGCTACAGGTGTACACATTGAGCATGGTCTCGTATTTCTCCTCCGCCTCCTCTTCGGGGACCGCGGCTGTTTCCTTTTTCAAATGCTTGGTCAATTGTCTTTGGCTAGAAGCCTGCGTCTTGTGCATTTTGTCACGTTTTCTCCATGACGATAGTGAGTCCATAACGGGCTAAATGGCCGACTGAATGATTGTGTGAGTGTGTTTGTGAACAATTACGTAGGTCGGATGTGGTGAGGCTACATTTATTGGCGGCGTGTGTAGCTCGTGAACCCGTGAAAAATCCACCAATTAAACAAAGTTGCATCAAAATAGGCTCCAAATTTGCATCATCTCTAACACACAATGGGGGTGAAGGAAAAATACCGGGGCTCAAAAGCCGCATTTTTTGGGGAAAAACATTTTTTTTTTAGATATATTGGCCGCCATAAGCCACAGGTGTACACATTGAGCATGGTCTCATCGTTCTCCTCCGCCTCCTCTTCAGGGACCGTGGCTGTTTCCTTTTCCAATTACCCGGTCTATTGTCTTTGGCTAGGAGCCTGCGTCTTGTGCATTTTGTCAGGTTTTCTCCATGACGAGAGTGAGTCCATAACGGGCTAAATGGCCGACTGAATGATTGTGTGAGTGCGTCTGTGAACAATTACATTAGTCTGTTGTGGTGAGGCTATATATATTGGCGGCGTGTGAACCCCGGGAAAAATCCACCAATTAAACAAAGTTGCATCAAAATAGGCCCCACAATTGCATCATCTCTAAAACACAATACTGTGGCTCAAAAGCCGCATTTATGGGGGGAAAAATATATTTTTTGAATGCATTGGCCGCTCAAGTCTATAAGTCACAGGTGTACACATTGAGCATGGTCTCGTCTGTCTTCCCCACCTCCCCTGCGGGGACCGCGGCTGTTTCCTTTTCCAATAGCCCGGTCAATTGTCTTTGGCTAGGAGCCTCCATCTTGTGCATTTTGTCATGTTTTCTTCATGACGAGAGTGAGTCCATAACGGGCTAAATGGCCGACTGAATGATTGTGTGAGTGTGTTTGTGAACAATTAATTGGTCTGATGTGGTGAGGCTACATTTATTGGCGGCGTGAGAAGGAAAAGCCGCATTTTTGGGGAAAGAATATTTTTTTTGATATATTGGCCGCTCAAGTCTATAAGCTACAGGTGTACACATTTAGCATGGTCTGGTATTTCTCCTCCGCCTCCTCTTCGGGGACCGCGGCTGTTTCCTTTTTCAAATGCTTGGTCAATCGTCTTTGGCTAGAAGCCTGCGTCTTCTGCATTTTGTCATGTTTTCTCCATGACGATAGTGAGTCCATAACGGGCTAAATGGCCGACTGAATGATTGTGTGAGTGCGTTTGTGAACAATTACGTAGGTCGGCGTGTGTAGCTCGTGAACCCGTGAAAAATCCACCAATTAAACAAAGTTGCATCAAAATAGGCTCCAAATTTGCATCATCTCTAACACACAATGGGGGTATTGCTTTTTAAAATAAAAATACTGTGGCTCAAAAGCAGCATTTACGGGGATTTTTTTTATTTTATTTATTTTTTTATAAATATTGGCCGTTCAAGTCTATAAGCCACAGGTGTACACATTGAGCATGGTCTCGTCTTTCTCCTCCACATCCTCTGCGGTGACCGCGGCTGTTTCGTATTCCAATTGCCCGGTCAATCGTCTTTGGCTAGGAGCCTGCGTCTTGTGCATTTTGTCAGGTTTTCTCCATGACGATAGTGAGTCCATAACGGGCTAAATGGCTTCAACCTTAAAAGGTTACATGTTTAATATATTGGTAATTAGGCTAATCAATTTTGATGTATTATTATTATTGACTTTGTTTCATTTTATTTTTTAATTAACAATTGGTTTTAAGTCAGTCAATAAATTAATACAGTTTAAATAAGGATTGTTTTTTAATTTCAGGCAAATTGATGCATTTTTAATATATTCTGTAACAGACCAAAAACAATGGTAATAAATAGAGATGTCCGATAATGGCTTTTTTTACCGATGTCTGATATTCCGATATTGTCCAACTCTTAATTACCGATTCCGATATCAACCGATACCGATATATACAGTTGTGGAATGAACACATTATTCTGCCTAATTTTGTTGTGATGCCCCGCTGGGTGCATTAAACAATGTAACAAGGTTTTACAAAATAAATCAACTCAAGTTATGGAAAAAAGTGCCAACATGGCACTGCCATATTTGTTATTGAAGTCACAAAGTCCATTTTTTTTTTTGACATGCCTCAAAACAGCAGCTTGGAATTTGGGACATGCTCTCCCTGAGAGAGCATGAGGAGGTTGAGGTGGGTGGGGGCGGCGGGGTAGAGGGTAGCGGGGTTGTATATTGTAGCGTTCAGGGAGAGTTAGTGCTGCAAGGGATTCTGGGTATTTGCTCTGTTTGGTTTATGTTGTGTTACGGTGCGGATGTTCTCCCGAAATGTGTTTGTCATTCTTGTTTGGTGTGGGTTCACAGTGTGGCGCATATTTGTAACAGTGTTAAAGTTGTTTATACAGCCACCCTCAGTGTGACCTGTATGGCTGTTGACCAAGTATGCTTTGCATTCACTTGTGTGTGTGAAAAGGCGTAGATATTATGAGATTTGGCCGGCACGCAAAGGCAGTGACTTTAAAGGGGAACATTATCAGCAGACCTATGTAAGCGTCAATATATACCTTGATGGTGCAGAAAAAAGACCATATATTTTTTTAACCGATTTCTGAACTCTAAATGGGTGAATTTTGGTGAATTAAACGCCTTTCTGTTTATCGCTCTTTTTGCGAGGATGTCAGAACGTGGCGTCTCCGAGGTAATACAGCCGCCATTTTCAACACATTGCAAACATTGGGGTTCAGCTCTGTTATTTTCCGTTTTTTCAACAATTTTTTGGAACTTTGGAGACATCATGCCTCGTCGGTGTGTTGTCGGAGGGTGTAACAACACTAACAGGGAGGGATTCAAGTTGCACCACTGGCCCCAAGATGCCAAAATGTCTGCCGCCAGACCCCCATTGAATGTGCGGGAGTGTCTCCACATTTTACCGACGATGACAGACATGGCACAGAGATGTATGGATAACCTGCAGATGCATTTGCAACGATAAAGTCAACAAAATCACAAAGGTGAGTTTTGTTGATGTTGACTTATGTGCTAATCAGACATATTTGGTCGCGGCGTGACTGCCAACTAAGCGATGCTAACATGCTACGCTAATCGACGCTAACATGCTATTTACCGGCGGTGCTAAAGCAGACATGGCACAGAGATGTATGGATAACCTGCAGATGCATTTGCAACTATAAAGTCAACGAATTCACTAAGGTGAGTTTTGTTGATGTTGACTGCCAGCTAATCGATGCTAACATGCTACGCTAATCGATGTTAACATGCTATTTACTGTCGGTGCTAAAGCAGACATGGCACAGAGATGTATGGATAACCTGCAGATGCATTTGCAACTATATTACGTTTACTTCCACCCACATTTAATGCGAAAAAAACACTTAACAATCGATGGATTTAAGTTGCTCCAGTGTCACGAGATGCCAAAGTCCTGATCGTTTGGTCCGCACATTTTACCGGCGATGCTAACGCAGCTATTCGGCCATGCTATGGCTATGAATAGCGTCAATAGCTGTTCGCTCAATAGCTTCAGTTTCTTCTTCAATACTTTCATACTCCAACCATCCGTTTCAATACATGCGTAATCTGTTGAATCGCTTAAATCGCTGAAATCAGAGTCTGAATCTGAGCTAATGTCACTATATCTTGCTGTGGTATTCCCATTGTTTGTTTACATTGGCAGCACTGTGTGACGTCACAGGGAAATGGATAGTCGCATCGCAAATAGCGAAAATCAAGCACTTTAAAGCTTTTTTTAGGGATATTCCGGGACCGGTAAAATTTTGAAAAAAAATTCAAAAAATACAACAAGCCACTGGGAACTGATTTTTATTGTTTTTAACCCTTTTGAAATTGTGATAATGTTCCCCTTTAAGGTTTATTGGCGCTCTGTTCCCCCTTACGTCCGTGTACCACTCCATACACCAGCGTTTTAAAAAGTCATTCATTTTACTTTTTTAAAACCGATACCGATAATTTCCAATATTACATTTTGAAGCATTTATCGGGCGATAATATTGGCAGCATGATATTATCGCACATATCTAGTAATAATGTAATAATTTGTTGTGGTCCATATATATTTTTTTTGTTTTCTTCAAAGTTAACAAGGACGCAATATTAATGCAGAGGTGTACTATTAACAATTGTATAGACAAAGGATACTTTTTATAGTCGCGGCAGAATGTTCTCTTCTTTTTAGGCGGCCATTGCAAAATATGAATGAGATGCATTTAGAAGTAGCAACTGGCAACTTAAAAATTGTAATTCAAAGGCAGCCTTTTCATAAAACAAGCTACATCGGGAGGTTGCCTACAGCCACAGCTGTTACTGTTTTTTTGACCGAGAGCCAATTTTGTAGACGGCACACTTGGCGACTATAAGAGACCTAATGGAGTTGATTGGAGCTTTTATGGTATGTAAACATGTCTTCCCCTTCAGAACAACATTAGAGGTCAAAGGTCAGAGACGCTGGACGACATTATAGGTCCGAGGTCAGCGACTTAGAAAAACTTTCCTTCATCCTCAAGTCTGCGTATTGGCTTGCAACTCGCCATGCAAACTGTGGATTAAGTCTGAAACTCCCAGATTACTGGATTAGTCTTTGGACACTGTAATGGAGTCCTCAGGGGACTGTGTGTGTGTGTGTGCGTGTGTGTGTGTGTGTGTGTGTGTGTTGCATGTGTTCTTTTAAGATGATTACATAGAGACGGAAATGCTCCATATAACCGCTGATGTCACACATAAAATCACGCGCCCTTTCCCGATGGCCTGATAGCTCTTTGAATATAAATGTCCAAGAACTGCGGAGAAAACAAAAAATGTCACTTAGAGTTCAGCTCAGACGTGTTTCTGTCTTTAAGATTCAAGATAATGGAGTTATAGGCAATGTGTATTTATATATATATATATATATATATATATATATATATATATATATATATATGTATATTGTTTTTCCCACACCTACATATATATATATATATATATATGTATATTGTTTTTCCCACACCTACATATATATATATATATATATATATATATATATATATATATATATATATATATATACACACACACATATATATACATTGTAGATTGTCACTGAAGGCATCAACCCTATGAATGAACACGTGGAGTTATGTACTTCACTAAAAAGGTGAATTAACTGAACATGTTTTATATTCTAGTGTCTTTAAAATAGCCACGCTTTGCTCTGGTTACTGTTTTGCACACTCTTGGCATTCTCTCGATGAGCTTCAAGAGGTAGTCACCTGGGAGGGTTTTCACTTCACATGTGTCATAGTTTTGATGCCTTCAGTGACTATCGACAATGTAAAGAAAACACATTGAAATATATATATATATATGTATGTGTGTGTGTGTGTGTGTGTGTGCGTGTGTATATGTGTGTGTATATAAGTGTGCATATAAATATGTCTATATACTGTACACACGTATATATAATGTATGTATGTGTATACACATAAATGCGTATATATATATGTGTGCGTGTGTGTATATGTGTGTGTATATATGTGTGTATATACATTTATATGTTTATATACTGTATATGTATGTGTGTACACTACATATATATCTATATGTGTGTATATACAGTATATGTGGATATATATTGTATGTGAATGGATGTATATTTATATGCATGTATGTGTGTGTATATATGTATTTATGTATATACATACATTTATTTTAATATATGTATATATATGTGTGTGTTTATATAAGTGTGCATATAAATATGTCTATATACTGTACACACGTATATATACTGTATATATGTGTATATACATAAATGCGTATATATATGTGTGTGTGTGTGTGTGTGTGTGTGTGCGCGCGTGTGTATATATGTGTATATACATTTATATGTTTATATACTGTATATGTATGTGTGTACACTTCATATATATCTATATGTGTGTATATACATACTTATGTGAAGTGAAGTGAAGTGAATTATATTTATATAGCGCTGGATATATATTGTATGTGAATGGATGTATATGTATATGCGTGTATGTGTGTGTATATATGTATTTATGTATATACATGCATTTATTTTAATATATGTATATATATATATGTGTGTGTATATAAGTGTGCATATAAATATGTCTACATACTGTACACACGTATATATACTGTATATATGTGTATATACATAAATGCGTATATATATGTGTGTGTGTGTGTGCGTGTGCGTATATATGTGTGTGTGTATATACATTTATATGTTTGTATACTGTATATGTATGTGTGTACACTACATATATATCTATATGTGTGTATATACATATTTATGTGGATATATATTGTATGTGAATGGATGTATATTTATATGCGTTTATGTGTGTGTATATATGTATTTATGTATATACATGCATTTATTTTAATATATGTATATATATGTGTGTGTATATTAGGGCTGTGAATCTTTGGGTGTCCCACGATTCGATTCAATATCGATTCTTTGGGTCACGATTTGATAATATATCGATTTTTTTCGATTCGATTCTCGATTCAAAAATGATATTTTTCCGATTCCAAACGATTCTGTATTCATTCAATACATAGATTTCAGCAGGATCTACCCCAGTCTGCTGACATGCCAGCAGAGTAGTAGATAAAAAAAAAAAAAGCTTTTATAATTGTAAAGGACAATGTTTTATCAACTGATTGCAATAATGTAAATTTGTTTTAACTATTAATCGAACAAAATATATGACTTATTTCATCTTTGTGAAAACATTGGACACAGTGTGTTGTCCAGCTTATGAGATGCCATGCAAGTGTAAGCCACTGTGACACTATTGTTCTTTTTTATTATTATCATAAATGTCTAATGATAATGTCAGTGAGGGATTTTTAATCACTGCTATGCTGAAATTATAACTAATATTGATACTGTTGTTGATAATATTCATTTTTGTTTCATTACTTTTGGTTTGTTCTGTGTGGTGTTTGTGTCTTCTCTCAATTGCTCTGTTTATTGCAGTTCTGAGTGTTGCTGGGTCAGGTTTGCTTTTGGAATTGGATTGCATTGTTATGGTATTGCTGTGTAGTGGTTTGTTGGATTAATAAAATAAAAATAAAAAATCGATTTTTAAAAAATTAGAATCTATTCTGAATCGCACAACGTATTCGATTCGATTTTTTTCCCACACCCCTAGTGTGCATATATATATATATATATATATATATGTATGTATGTATGTGTGTGTGTGTGTGTGTGTGTGTGTGTGCATATACATACACACATATATGTATATATACTGTATTTATATGTGTGTATATATACATATATATATATATACTGTGTATATATATATATGTGTCTATATAAATATGTATATACATATATATGTACATATATACTGTATGTATGTATATATGTGTGTATGTATATATATATATACGTATGTATGTGTGTTTGTATATATATATATATATATATATATATATATATATATATATATATATATATATGTTTGTGTGTGTATATATATATATATATATATATATGTTTGTGTGTGTATATACATATATAGATATATATTGTATGTATATGAATGTATATTTATATGCGTGTATATATATGTATGTGTGTGTGTGTGTATATATATGTGCATTTATATTTTTATATGTATATATATGTGTGTATGTATACATATATGTTTATACACACATATAAATATGTATATATATATATATATATATACCGTATATGTGTATATACATTAATGTGTATATGTATGTGTGTGTGTATATATATGTTTATATACATATATATACTGTATATATGTGTATATACATATATACTGTATATATATATATGAGTGTGTCTATATCAATATGTATACACATATACATGTACATATATACTTTATGTATGTATATATATGTTTGTGAGTGTATATATATATATACATAATATATATATTATGTATGTGTGTATATATTTATATGTTGATATATGTATGTGTGTATATATGTACTGTATATACAATGACATGAATTATTAAATTACATAAAAAAGAAAATTCCATTAATATAAAGTAAAAAAATATAAAACAATAAATATTAAAATACCTTTCAAATCTAATTTTGATAAAAATTTAAACCAGAAATATGTATGAAATTAAAATGATGTGCGGTGCTGGCAAATAAAACTAACCCCTCTATGAGCCCTGTGATATTCTAATTGGCCCAAAGGGACGTGACCTTCTTAATCACAGAACCTTCTTGTCTCTGCCATCAATTCTTTTTTTTGTTTTTGGGGAAATTTGCAAGGAGCCTGACTTCATTTGGTCAGGAATGTGTACGTCCATTCATTGAGCACGCAGAAAAACCCACGTCAAATCGCATTAACGAGGACATTTTGTTTTCAGAGGATTTTCACAGTTGTATTTATTACTAATACTGCCCGAAGGGGGTAGTAACGTGCTCCTCCTCCATCACGCCTTTCCATTTACTTCAGTAACTTTGTGGATAAACTTGTCAGAGTGATATTAATATTTTTGTCTTTTCTCAGTATTTTTGTGAAGAAGAAACACTGGATTTACTTTTACGTTGAGTTTTTTTCCGATTGCGACATAATTATATTTATTTGTAATCTATAGATTACTGATTAATATATGTATTAATTTGGCTCCTTAAAAAAATTCCGACAGCTGGCACTGTCACATGACTGCATTTCACCAATCAAACGGAGCCTGGTAGTCACATGACCACACCCTAACTGGAAGACCCAGGACACGTTGGGAAGACTATGTCTCCCGGCTGGCCTGGGAACGCCTCGGGATCCCCCGGGAAGAGCTAGACGAAGTGGCTGGGGAGAGGGAAGTCTGGGCTTCCCTGCTTAGGCTGTTGCCCCCGCGACCCGACCTCGGATAAGCGGAAGAAGATGGATGGGATGGATGGAAGTTTGACTCGGCAGTAATTCTAGGCAGGCGCATACTATATACCCGGCGGCAATTCAAGGAAGTACGGTATGTGTGACTGCCATCTACTGGTCACTCTTATCATTACACCATGTACCAAATAAAGTAGCTTCGAGGTCGGTAAGCACAACCCGAATTATTCCTTACATTAGGCGCACCAGGTTATAAGGTGCACTGTCGAGTTTTGAGAAAATGAAAGGATTTTAAGTGCGCCTTATAGTCCGACATCTCTGCGCTGCTGATCAGCCTCCGCTTGGGATGGTTTCCTGCTGGCTCCGCTGTGAACGGGACTCTCGCTGCTGTGTTGGATCCGCTTTGGACTGGACTCTCGCGACTGTGTTGGATCCATTATGGATTGATCTTTCACAGTATCATGTTCTCATATGTTCTCATAGTCATCAGTATCACAGTATCATGTTCTCATAGTCATCATTGTCACCGGCGTCCCACTGGGTGTGAGTTTTCCTTGCCCTTATGTGGGCCTACCGAGGATGTCGTAGTGGTTTGTGCAGCCCTTTGAGACACTAGTGATTTAGGGCTATATAAGTAAACATTGATTGATTGATTGATTACCCAAAAACGCATCTTTCAAATGCTCGTCTCACTTCAAAGTCGTCTGTGGTTTCTGACCGCTCACCTTTAACCTCAGGCTGGGATGGCGCGCAGGGTTGACTTCGTAGGCCAACTGATGGTTCACGAGCGTTCGGAAGGAACCGTCCTCGTCCACGTCGGAGAGGCGGGCCTGCGGTGGAAACACACAAGAGATGGAACCAAGCACAATGAGCGGCTGGTTAAAAGTGTGAGCCAGAGGAGGTGTAGGACGCGGACATACCATAACTAGACATGAGCGGCACTCACGGATTCGCTGTCCGACTGCGAGGAGCGGGCGGGCTTGCTCTGGCGGTTGATCTCTGACTGGCTGGTGACGGTGGAGCGGCGGGTGGACTGGAAGCTGCTGCTGCTGAAGCGGTCCCGGCCTTTGATGCAGAGCAGCGCGCCCAGGTAGGGCACGTACCTGCTGATGGCCGACCTGCGTGCAGATGCCACAGCATTAGGCACGCCTGCGTCCCAAAGAGTTTTCACCGACCCCACCTGTATTTGGGGTGCGTGATGGCGTATATGATGGGGTTGTGGATGGCCGACGCCTTGGCGATCACCGCCGGGACGGAGTGCATGTAGGGCGTCAGCAGGTCGGCGTGCCTAGAAGCAATAGGAGGAAAAAATGAGCAGAAACTGACTTAGTCATGTGACGGAAACACGCAAAAGTGGCGAGCTAACTGTGCTGTTTATGAGCTACAAGCGGGAGGTACGAAACCCCCAAGAATTGATTAACGTGGACCCCGACTTAAAAAAGTTGAAAAACTTATTCGGGTGTTACCGTTTAGTGGTCAATTGTACGGTATATCATCCATCCATCCATTTTCTACCGCTTATTCCCTTTTGGGGTGGCGGGGGGCGCTGGCGCCTCTCTCAGCTACAATCGGGCGGTAGGCGGGGTACACCCTGGACAAGTCGCCACCTCATCGCAGGGCCGAGATCTACAACTGTTTTGTGACCGAGGCCATTGGCTGTTTACGACCTTTTCTTTGAACTGTTTTGTAACCAAAGGCGATGGCTGTTTACGACCCCCTTCCTTTAGAAACAGCTGTTGCCATTTAATCAGTTAAAGTCCAAATAAAAGAGGAGGTGTACACTCTTTCGTCAGAGCGTGGTGGGAGACTGTAGAAGAGTACAGCCCAGATGTTTCTCCTCAATTGAGCCAAATTTAATTCTGTCTCTGTTGGATTCCTTCCTACTTTGTCTGTTCAATAGATGTCATCAGTGTTTGAAACTGACAATTTCCACCCTAGTTCCAGGTGTGTCGATTTAAGATTATGTTAGATCCACTATGGACTGGACTCTCACACTATTATGCTAGATCCACTCGACGTCCATTGCACTAATCGCCCAAACTCTTACATTATTGACTGTTACAAGCGGCCCTCTGATGGCAGCCTTATACAGTATAACTGCCATGTGGCCCTCGATGAAAACCAGTCTGGCATCCCTGTCTTAGTTGTATCTAAACTTAATCGTGCAGTACATTTATTTTTGTCAGAATAAGTGTGTCTAAGTTATCACAAAACTTTGTGTTGCCAAGAGTTCCCGGCGAGAGGACAAAAGCTGTCTTTGATCCTACCAATCAGAAGGCTTGTAAAACTCCACTGTGTAGGATGGGGAGCGACATGAAGGCGTCGGTTTCTTTGATGTATTGTAATTGGAAGATTTTGTCTTAGCCCGAGATCTACAACTGTTTTGTGACCGAGGCCATTGGCTGTTTACGACCTTTTCTTTGGATCGACCTTTTCTTTGAACTGTTTTGTAACCAAAGGCGATGGCTGTTTACGACCCCCTTCCTTTAGAAACAGCTGTTGCCATTTAATCAGTTAAAGTCCAAATAAAAGAGGAGGTGTACACTCTTTCGTCAGAGCGTGGTGGGAGACTAGAAGAGTACAGCCCAGATGTTTCTCCTCAATTGAGCCAAATTTAATTCTGTCTCCGTTGGATTCCTTGCTACTTTGTCTGTTCAATAGATGTCATCAGTGTTTGAAACTGACAATTTCCACCCTAGTTCCAGGTGTGTCGATTTAAGATTATGTTAGATCCACTATGGACTGGACTCTCACACTATTATGCTAGATCCACTCGACGTCCATTGCACTCATCGCCCAAACTCTTATATTAAAGACTGTTACAAGCGGCCCTCTGATGGCTGCCTTATACAGTATAACTGCCATGTGGCCCTCAATGAAAACCAGTTTGGCATCCCTGTCTTAGTTGTATCTAAACTTAATCGTGCAGTACATTTATTTTTGTCAGAATAAGTGTGTCTAAGTTATCACAAAACTTTGTGTTGCCAAGAGTTCCCGGTGAGAGGACAAAAGCTGTCTTTGATCCTACCAATCAGAAGGCTTGTAAAACTCCACTGTGTAGGATGGGGAGCGACATGAAGGCGTCGGTTTCTTTGATGTATTGTAATTGGAAGATTTTGTCTTAGCCCGAGATCTACAACTGTTTTGTGACCGAGGCCATTGGCTGTTTACAACGTTTTCTTTGGATCGACCTTTTCTTTGAACTGTTTTGTAACCAAAGGCGATGGCTGTTTACGACCCCCTTCCTTTAGAAACAGCTGTTGCCATTTAATCAGGGAAAGTCCAAATAAAAGAGGAGGCGTACAATCTTTCGTCAGAACGTTTTGGGAGACTGTAGAAGAGTACAGCCCAGATGTTTCTCCTCAATTGAGCCAAATTTAATTCTGTCTCTGTTGGATTCCTTGCTACTTTGTCTGTTCAATAGATGTCATCAGTGTTTGAAACTGACTATTTCCACCCTAGTTCCAGGTGTGTCGATTTAAGATTATGTTAGATCCACTATGGACTGGACTCTCACACTATTATGCTAGATCCACTCGACGTCCATTGCACTAATCGCCCAAACTCTTACATTATTGACTGTTACAAGCGGCCCTCTGATGGAGGCCTTATACAGTATAACTGCCATGTGGCCCTCAATGAAAACCAGTTTGGCATCCCTGTCTTAGTTGTATCTAAACTTAATCGTGCAGTACATTTATTTTTGTCAGAATAAGTGTGTCTAAGTTATCACAAAACTTTGTGTTGCCAAGAGTTCCCGGCGAGAGGACAAAAGCTGTCTTTGATCCTACCAATCAGAAGGCTTGTAAAACTCCACTGTGTAGGATGGGGAGCGACATGAAGGCATCGGTTTCTTTGATGTATTGTAATTGGAAGATTTTGTCTTAGCCCGAGATCTACAACTGTTTTGTGACCGAGGCCATTGGCTGTTTACAACGTTTTCTTTGGATCGACCTTTTCTTTGAACTGTTTTGTAACCAAAGGCGATGGCTGTTTACGACCCCCTTCCTTTAGAAACAGCTGTTGCCATTTAATCAGGGAAAGTCCAAATAAAAGAGGAGGCGTACAATCTTTCGTCAGAACGTTTTGGGAGACTGTAGAAGAGTACAGCCCAGATGTTTCTCCTCAATTGAGCCAAATTTAATTCTGTCTCTGTTGGATTCCTTGCTACTTTGTCTGTTCAATAGATGTCATCAGTGTTTGAAACTGACTATTTCCACCCTAGTTCCAGGTGTGTCGATTTAAGATTATGTTAGATCCACTATGGACTGGACTCTCACACTATTATGCTAGATCCACTCGACGTCCATTGCACTAATCGCCCAAACTCTTACATTATTGACTGTTACAAGCGGCCCTCTGATGGAGGCCTTATACAGTATAACTGCCATGTGGCCCTCAATGAAAACCAGTTTGGCATCCCTGTCTTAGTTGTATCTAAACTTAATCGTGCAGTACATTTATTTTTGTCAGAATAAGTGTGTCTAAGTTATCACAAAACTTTGTGTTGCCAAGAGTTCCCGGCGAGAGGACAAAAGCTGTCTTTAATCCTACCAATCAAAAGGCTTGTAAAACTCCACTGTGTAGGATGGGGAGCGACATGAAGGCGTCGGTAATTGGAAGATTTTGTCTTAGCCCGAGATCTACAACTGTTTTGTGACCGAGGCCATTGGCTGTTTACAACCTTTTCTTTGGATCGACCTTTTCTTTGAACTGTTTTGTAATCAAAGGCGATGGCTGTTTACGACCCCCTTCCTTTAGAAACAGCTGATGCCATTTAATCAGTTAAAGTCCAAATAAAAGAGGAGGCGTACAATCTTTCGTCAGAACGTTTTGGGAGACTGTAGAAGAGTACAGCCCAGATGTTTCTCCTCAATTGAGCCAAATTTAATTCTGTCTCTGTTGGATTCCTTGCTACCTTGTCTGTTCAATAGATGTCATCAGTGTTTGAAACTGACTATTTCCACCCTAGTTCCAGGTGTGTCGATTTAAGATTATGTTAGATCCACTATGGACTGGACTCTCACACTATTATGCTAGATCCACTCGACGTCCATTGCACCAATCGCCCAGAGGGGGGTCCCCACATCTGGGTTGAGTTTTTTTCTTGACCTGATGTGGGATCTGAGCCGAGGATGTCTTTGTGGCTTGTGCAGCCCTTTGAGACACTCGTGATTTAGAGCTATATAAGTCAACTTCAATTGGTTGATATCTTTTGCTGTGTGAATTGGTGCTAAATAAATAAAACGGAATTCCTGTTTTGGCCAGGGAATTCCGTAGAGCAAGAAGTGGATTAGGGGCCACGTGAGAGGCGACACCACGTACCCGGCGAATGCGGTGAGAGCCGCGCAGGAGTACGGCGCCCAGGAGATGATAAAGAACATGATGACGATCAATGCAATCTTGGCCATCTTCCACTCGCTCTTCATCCTGTGGAACCTCTTAGCAGACTCCCGGGTGCCCCCGCTGTTGATCTTCTCGAAGGCCCTGTCGAGGCAGTTGAGGAGCCGGACGTTCAGAGAGCGCCTCCCGGTGGCGTGCGGTCTACCTTCTGGGGACAGAGCACTCACCGGGTGGTGTGTCGGATGGCCCGGAAGATGCAGCAGTAGCAGAAGACGATGATGGCGAGCGGGATGAAGAAAACGAAGGTGAAGAGCAGCATGGTGTAGGAGCGCACTGAGGGCGTGAAGGTAATGTAGTCCCAGGAACAAGACGTCATCAGACCCTCTGGGACGTAAGCACCTGGAAGACACATTTGTTTAGCGTAGTCCTGTTTCCACAAAGTATTCAATAACCACAAATTCCTGATTAGTGCTCGGTCAAAATCTGGTAACATCTGCGTCCTTATCTATTAACTCCACAAGATGGCAGTATCCGCATTTAAAGTACGATCAGTATACGCTTTAAAATGCCGCTCACATTTAATCAGATTAAAAATAAAAATGCTTCATCTAAACACGCTATACTGAATATTCGGACTCGATCGTAGATAGAAAAACCAAACAGTGGTTTTCTGAAGTGTTCCCGAGCCCCGGTGGTGATATCCTTTACACACTGATGTCGGTTTGTGACGCCTGAGGGATCGAAGGTCACGGGGCATTCAAATTTGGTTAACTTCAATGTATTTTTATTGAAAAATATAGACATTTTTGAAAAATATGTGTTTTGTTAAAGGCCTACTGAAAGCCACTACTAGCGACCACGCAGTCTGATAGTTTATATATCAATGATGAAATATTAACATTGCAACACATGCCAATACGGCCTTTTTAGTTTAATAAATTGCAATTTTAAATTTCGCGCAAAGTATTCTGTTGAAAACGTCGCGATATGATGACGCGTACGCGTGACGTCACGGATTGTAGCGGACATTTTGTTCCAGCCCCGTTCCCAGCTCTACGTCGTTTGCTTTAATCGCATAATTCCACATTATTCTGGACACCTGTGTTGCTGAATCGTTTGCAATTCGTTCAATTAATAATGGAGACGTCAAAGAAGAAAGATGTAGCTGGGAAATGGTGTATTGCAGCCGCATTTAGCAACACAAACACAGCCGGTGTTTCCTTGTTTACATTCCCAAAAGATGACGGTGAAGCTTTACTATGGAACAGAGCGGTCAAGCGAACATGGCTCCCTACCACATGTCAACCGGCAGGTTTCGGTGAGAAAATTGTGGTAATAAGTCGGCTCTCACCGTAGGCAAGAGCGGAGAGCTTGCGTCGTTGCTCGTGCATCTGACAAAGAGTCAGCTGGGGACTCTCTTGCCTCCTCCGACCGGCCGCCCCTGAACGTGGGATGCTTCCACCGTGGAGGAAGGGGAAAAAAAATAATCTCACCCGGCCCCAACAGATGCTTTCGCTTCGCCTCAGCGAGAAACGTGGCTTCCCTCAAAGACACTGGCGGTCACAACACCCGTGGCCACACCCCTCCGACTTTCAGGTACGACTATATAATCTCACTAAAACAGTAGTAACACAATAAGCAGATAAGGGATTTTCCAGAATTATCCTAGTAAATGTGTCTAATAATATCTGAATCGCTCCCACTGCCCTTTTTTTTTTCTTTCTAGTCCTTCACTCTCACTTTCCTCATCCACAAATCTTTCATCCTCGCTCAAATTAATGGGGAAATCGTCACTTTCTCGGTCCGAATCGCTCTTGCTGCTGGTGGCCATGATTGTAAACAATGTGAGTCTGTGAGGAGCTCCACAACCCGTGACATCACGCTCACATTGTCTGCTACTTCCGGTACAGGCAAGGCTTTTTTATTAGCGACCAAAAGTTGCAAACTTTATCGTCGATGTTCTCTACTTAATTCTTTCAGCAAAAATATGGCAATATCGCGAAATTATCAAGTATGACACATAGAATGGACCTGCTATCCCCGTTTAAATGCCAAAGTAGTTGGGAAAGGGCATGTTCACCACTGTGTTACATCACCTTTTCTTTTAACAACACTCAATAAACGTTTGGGAACTGAGGAAACTAATTGTTGAAGCTTTGAAAGTGGAATTCTTTCCCATTCTTGTTTTATGTAGAGGTTCAGTCGTTCAACAGTCCGGGGTCTTGTTGTCGTATTTTACGCTTCATAATGCGCCACACATTTTCCATGGGGGACAGGTCTGAACTGCAGGCGGGCCAGGAAAGTACCCGCACTCTTTTTTGACGAAGCCACGCTGTTGTAACACGTGCTGAATGTGGTTCGGCATTGTCTTGCTGAAATAAGCAGGGGCGTCCATGAAAAAGACGGCGCTTAGATGGCAGCTTTTGTTGTTCCAAAACCTGTATGTACCTTTCAGCATTAATGGTGCCTTCACAGATGTGTAAGTTACCCATGCCTTGGGCACTAATGCACCCCCATACCATCACACATGCTGGCTTTTACACTTTGCGTCGATAACAGTCTGGATGGTACCAGACTGATGGTACCATGAATTGATTAACGTGGACCCCGACTTAAACAAGTTGAAAAACTTATTGGGGTGTTACCATTTAGTGGTCAATTGTACGGAATATGTACTGAACTGTGCAATCTAGTAATAAAAGTATCAATCAATCAATCAATCAATGGTTCGCTTCCCTTTTGGTCCGGATGACAAAATGTCGAATATTCCCTAAGACAATTTGAAATGTGGACTCGTCAGACCACAGAACACTGTTCCACTTTGCATCAGTCCATCTTAGATGATCTCGGGCCCAGAGAAGCCGGCGGCCTTTCTGGATGTTGTTGATAAACGGCTTTTGCTTTGCATAGTAGAGCTTTAACTTGCACTTACAGATGTAGCGACCAACTGTATTTAGTGACAGTGGTTTTCTGAAGTGTTCCTGAGCCCACGTGGTGATATCCTTTAGGGATTGATGTCGGTTTTTGATGCAGTGCTGTCTGAGGGATGGAAGGTCACGGTCATTCAATGTTGGTTTCCGGCCATGCCGTTTACGTGGAGTGATTTCTCCAGATTCTCTGAACCTTTTGATGATATTATGGAGCGTAGATGTTGAAATCCCTAAATTTCTTGCAATTGCACTTTGAGAAACGTTGTTCTTAAACTGTTTGACTATTTGCTCACGCAGTTGTGGACAAAGGGGTGTACCTCGCCCCATCCTTTCTTGTGAAAGACTGGGAAACTGCTTTTATACGCAATCATGGCACCCACCTGTTCCCAATTAGCCTGCACACCTGTGGGATGTTCCAAATAAGTGTTTGATGAGCATTCCTCAACTTTGTCAGTATTTATTGCCACCTTTCCCAACTTCTTTTTCACGTGTTGCTGGCATCAAATTCTACATTTAATGATTATTTGCAAAAACAATTTTTTTTATCAGTTTGAACATCAAATATGTTGTCTTTGTAGCATATTCAACTGAATATGGGTTGAAAATGATTTGCAAATCATTGTATTCTGTTTATATTTACATCTAACACAATTTCCCAACTTATATGGAAACAAAGTCATAAATCAACTTCAAAGTTCTGCTCGACTTTTTAGCGTATTTTTTCCGGAACCCCTTCTTTAATCCGACAGTATTTGCCCCCCCCAGCCCACATTGCAGTTCTCCAGTACTTTTGTAGCAGACCGACACGCTCGACTCGGGGGATCAAAGGGTCTGCGAGTACAAATCAAACCGAGGAAATAATATTTCAACTGGGACGACTCTTGATGTTGTTTCTGCACGCACACGCCCGGAGGCTCCTTCCACTCACAACGCGTAACGTCCGCATAAAAAAAATAAAAATAAAGGCACGCCGCGAGAAGGCTTCGCCGACACGCCACTAACAAGGCTGTCGCCACACTGGGGGTTTCACACACGGCACGGCAATCGGCTCAGGGAAGGCGCACATCCTCTTTCTTCTTTCATGGTGAGTTGTGCTGCAAGCCCGGTGATGTGGAAAAGATCCAGCATCTCATTGGAAGATGAGCGCTCAGGTCAACATTCATATACTCGCATATATCAGCTATTGCAGGGATTTAAAAACAAATATTTTTTTCAGAATCGGAGCGCATACTAACCTTTGCAAATCCTCGGGCCGCTCTTCTCGGTCTCTTTGTGCCGCTGCTCTTTATTTACGTCTTTTATTGCACTCACAATTTTTAGTCACGTTTTCAAATATGTCTTTGTGACGTTTGTCGAAGAAAATATTACAGAAAAGCACTGACTGAAGCTACTTTGGTGAGCTGCTTTTTAAAATGACCACGTCGAGGTGATCTACCTCATAAATATAAGTGAATGCAAGGCATACTTGGTCAACGGCCATACAGGTCACACCGAGGGTGGCCGTATAAACAACTTTAACACTGTTACAAATATGCGCCACACCGTGAACCCACACCAAACAAGAATGACAAACACATTTCGGGAGAAAATCCGCACCGTAACACAACAGAAAAAATACCCAGAACCCTTTGCAGCACTAACTCTTACGTGACGCTACAATATACACCCCATCCGGCTATTTTGGGGAGCTACTTTTTAAATGATCAAGTCGAGGTGATCTACCTCATAAATATAAGTGAATGCATAGCATACTTGGTCAACGGCCATACAGGTCACACTGAGGTTGGCCGTATAAACAACTTTAACACTGTTACAAATATGCGCCACACTGTGAACCCACACTAAACGAGATTGACAAACACATTTCGGGAGAACATCCGGACCGTAACACAACATAAACACAACAGAAAAAATACCCAGATCCCTTTGCAGCACTAACTCTTACGTGACGCTAAAATATACACCCCACCCGGCTACTTTGGTGAGCTACTTTTTAAATGATCGAGTTGAGATGATGTACCTCATAAATATAAGTGAATGCATAGCATACGTGGTCAACGGCCATACAGGTCACACTGAGGGTGGCCGTATAAACAACTTTAACACTGTTACAAATATGCGCTACACTGTGAACCCACACCAAACAAGAATGACGAAGACATTTCGGGAGAAAATCCGCACCGTAACACAACATAAACACAATGGAACAAATACCCAGAACCACTTGCAGCAGTAACTCTTAAGTACGCTACAATATACGCATTCGGGCGGTAGGCCGGGTTCAATGATAAATATGGCAGTGCCAAGTTGGCAATCCCTTGCAGCACTAACTCTTACGAGATGCTACAATATACACCCCATCCGGCTACTTTGGTGAGCTAATTTTTAAGTGATCAAGTCGAGGTGATCTACCTCATAAATATAAGTGAATGCAAGGCATACTTGGTCAACGGCCCTACAGGTCACACTGCGGGTGGCCATATAAACAACTTTAACACTTGTTACAAATATGCGCCACACCGTGAACCCACACCAAACAAGAATGACAAACACATTTCGGGAGAAAATCCGCACCGTAACACAACAGAAAAAATACCCAGATCCCTTTGCAGCACTAACTTTTACGTGACGCTACAATATACACCCCACCCGGCTACTTTGGGGAGCTGCTTTTTAAATGATCAAGTCGAGGTGATCTACCTCATAAATATAAATGAATGCAAGGCATACTTGGTCAACGGCCATACAGGTCACACTGAGGGTGGCCGTATAAACAACTTTAACACTTGTTACAAATATGCGCCACACCGTGAACCCACACCAAACAAGAATGACAAACACATTTCGGGAGAAAATCCGCACCGTAACACAACAGAAAAAATACCCAGATCCCTTTGCAGCACTAACATTTTACGTGACGCTACAATATACACCCCACCCGGCTACTTTGGGGAGCTGCTTTTTAAATGATCAAGTCGAGGTGATCTACCTCATAAATATAAGTGAATGCAAGGCATACTTGGTCAACGACCATACAGGTCACACTGAGGGTGGCCGTAGAAACAACTTTAACACTGTTACAAATATGCGCCACACCGTGAACCCACACCAAACAAGAATGACAAACACATTTCGGGAGAAAATCCGCACCGTAACACAACAGAAAAATACCCAGATTCCTTTGCAGCACTAACTCTTACGTGACGCTAAAATATACACCCCACCCGGCTACTTTGGGGAGCTACTTTTTAAATGATCAAGTCGAGGTGATCTACCTCCTAAATATAAGTGAATGCAAAGCATACTTGGTCAACGGCCATACAGGTCACACTGAGGGTGGCCGTATAAACAACTTTAACACTGTTACAAATATGCACCACACTGTGAACCCACACTAAACGAGATTGACAAACACATTTCGGGAGAACATCCGCACCGTAACACAACATAAACAGAATGGAACAAATACCCAGAAACCCTTGCAGCAGTAACTCTTAAGGGACGCTACAATTCACGCATTCGGGCGGTAGGCGGCGCTCAATGATAAATATGGCAGTGCCAAGTTGGCAACCCCTTGCAGCACTAACTCTTACGGGATGCTACAATATACACACCACCCGGCTACTTTGGTGAGCTACTTTTTAAAATGATCAAGTCGAGGTGATCTACCTCATAAATATAAATGAATGCAAGGCATACTTGGTCAACGGCCATACAGGTCACACTGAGGGTGGCCGTATAAACAACTTTAACACTTGTTACAAATATGCGCCACACCGTGAACCCACACCAAACAAGAATGACAAACACATTTCGGGAGAAAATCCGCACCGTAACACAACAGAAAAAATACCCAGATCCCTTTGCAGCACTAACTTTTACGTGACGCTACAATATACACCCCACCCGGCTACTTTGGGGAGCTGCTTTTTAAATGATCAAGTCGAGGTGATCTACCTCATAAATATAAGTGAATGCAAGGCATACTTGGTCAACGGCCATACAGGTCACACTGAGGGTGGCCGTAGAAACAACTTTAACACTGTTACAAATATGCGCCACAACGTGAACCCACACCAAACAAGAATGACAAACACATTTCGGGAGAACATCCGGACCGTAACACAACATAAACACAACAGAAAAAATACCCAGATCCCTTTGCAGCACTAACTCTTACGTGACGCTAAAATATACATCCCACCCGGCTACTTTGGGGAGCTACTTTTTAAATGATCAAGTTGAGGTGATCTACCTCATAAATATAAGTGAATGCATAGCATACTTGGTCAACGGCCATACAGGTCACACTGAGGTTGGCCGTATAAACAACTTTAACACTGTTACAAATATGCGCCACACTGTGAACCCACACTAAACGAGATTGACAAACACATTTCGGGAGAACATCCGCACCGTAACACAACATAAACACAATGGAACAAATACCCAGAACCCCTTGCAGCAGTAACTCTTAAGGGACTCTACAACATACGCATTCGGGCGGTAGGCGGGTTTCAATGATAAATATGGCAGTGCCAAGTTGGCAACCCCTTGCAGCACTAACTCTTACGGGATGCTACAATATACACCCCATCCGGCTACTTTGGTGAGCTAATTTTTAAAATGATCAAGTCGAGGTGATCTACCTCATAAATATAAATGAATGCAAGCATACTTGGTCAACGGCCCTACAGGTCACACTGAGGGCGGCCGTATAAACAACTTTAACACTGTTACAAATATGCGCCACACCGTGAACCCACACCAAACAAGAATGACAAACACATTTCGGGAGAAAATCCGCACCGTAACACAACAGAAAAAATACCCAGATCCCTTTGCAGCACTAACTCTTACGTGACGCTACAATATACACCCCACCCGGCTATTTTGGGGAGCTACTTTTTAAAGGATCAAGTCGAGGTGATCTACCTCATAAATATAAGTGAATGCAAGGCATACTTGGTCAACGGCCATACAGGTCACACTGAGGGTGGCGTATAAACAACTTTAACACTGTTACAAGTATGCACCACACTGTGAACCCACACCAAACAAGAATGACAAACACATTTCGGGAGAACATCCGCACCGTAACACAACATAAACACAACAGAACAAATACCCAGAATCCCTTGTAGCACTAACTCTTACGTGACGCTACAATATACACCCCACCCGGCTTTTGGGGCGCTACTTTTTAAATGATCAAGTCGAGGTGATCTACCTCCTAAATATAAGTGAATGCAAAGCATACTTGGTCAACGGCCATACAGGTCACACTGAGGGTGGCCGTATAAACAACTTTAACACTGTTACAAATATGCGCCACACTGTGAACCCACACTAAACGAGATTGACAAACACATTTCGGGAGAACATCCGCACCGTAACACAACATAAACAGAATGGAACAAATACCCAAAAACCCTTGCAGCAGTAACTCTTAAGGGACGCTACAATATACGTATTCGGGCGGTAGGCCGGGTTCAATGATAAAAATGGCAGTACCAAGTTGGCAATCCCTTGCAGCACTAACTCTTACGGGACGCTACAATATACACCCCACCCGGCTACTTTGGTGAGCTACTTTTTAAATGATCTAGTCGAGGTGATCTACCTCATAAATATAAGTGAATGCAAAGCATACTTGGTCAACGGCCATACAGGTCACACTGAGGGTGGCGTATAAACAACTTTAACACTGTTACAAATATGCGCCACACCGTGAACCCACACCAAACAAGGATGACAAACACATTTTGGGGAGAACTTCCGCACCGTAACGCAACATAAACACAACGGAACAAATACCCAGAACCCCTTGCAGCAGTAACTCTTCAGGGACGCTACAATATACGCATTCGGGCGGTAGGCGGGTTTCAATAATAAATATGGCAGTGCCAAGTTGGCAACCCCTTGCAGCACTAACTCTTACGGGACGCTACAATATACACCCCATCCGGCTACTTTGGTGAGCTACTTTTTAAAATGATCAAGTCGAGGTGATCTACCTCCTAAATATAAGTGAATGCAAGGCATACTTGGTCAACGACCATACAGGTCACACTGAGGGTGGCGTATAAACAACTTTAAAACGGTTACAAATATGCGCCGCACTGTGAACCCACACTAAACAAGAATGACAAACACGTTTTGGGGAGAACTTCCACAGCGTAACACAACATAAACACAACGGAACAAATACCCAGAACCCTTTGCAGCACTAACTCTCACGGGACTTTACAATATACGCATTCGGGCGGCAGGCAGGGTTCAATGATAAGTATGGCAATGCCAAGTTGGCATTTTTTTTCATAACTTGAGTTGATTTATTTTGGAAAACCTAGTTACATTGTTTAATCCATCCAGCGGGGCATCACAACAAAATTAAGCATTATAATGTGTTTATTCCACGACTGTATATATCGGTATCGGTTGTTATCGGGATCGGTAGTTAAGAGTTGGACAATATCGGCAAAAAAGCCATTATCGGACATCTGCATCGTAACACAACATAAACACAACAGAACAAATACCCAGAAGCCCTTGCAGCACTAACTCTTCCAGGACGCTAATATATACCGACCTGCGCTACTTTGGCGAGCTACATTTTAAATGAAGAAATCAAGGTGATTTACCGCATAAATTAACATATATATATATATATATATATATATATATATATATACACACACACACACACAGTCGTAGCCAAAAAGTTTCCATACACTTGTAAAGAATACTGATTCTGTTCACAACTGTTATGAACAGAATTTCTAGGCGCAGTCAGGGCTGAGATGTCCGATATTACTGGCCGTTAAATGCTTTAAAATGTAACATCGGAAATTATCAGTATCAAAACAATTGTATTTGGTACATGGTGTAATAATAAGTGTGACCAGTAGATAGATGGCAGTCATACATAAGAGATACGTGTAGACTGCAAGATCCATCCATCCATTTTCTACCGCTTATTCCCTTTGGGGTCGCGGGGGGGGCGGGGGGGGGGGGGCGCTGGTGCCCATCTCTGCTACAATTGGGCGGAAGGCGGCGTACACCCTGGACAAGTCACCCAGGTGACGCCAGTAAACAACATCAAAACTTTTAAATGTTTCATTGAGAATATAGAACATTACACACGGAGCACAAAAATCTGTCAGAATGTTTTTAGTACGACTTCAGTAACCTTTGAAGCCGCACAGCTTGATGGGTTGTCGGTGCATCACGACTACCATAGTCAGACGTACTGTGCTTCAACATACCAGCAATATTATGCTGCGTGTGTCTAAGGACCATACTTTAGTAATGTTATGCAAAAGCAACTTTTATTACCTTCTGGTACCTGCTGATGTGTATTGGGACCTGCATAAGTCATGAAAATGTGCGCGCATCCGCCATTGTAGTCCACTAAGACTACAATTGTAGTCCGCTGGGACTACAAGCTGGACACTCGTATCCCGAGGTTCCACAGTCCTGATGGCTTCAACTGGCCAGGATCTTCAGCTCTCACTGGATCGGTTGGCAGCCGAGTGTGAAGCGACTGGGATGAGAATCAGCACGTCCGAGTCCGTGGTTCTTGCCCGGAAAATGGTGGAGTGCCATCTCCGGGATTCTGGGGGAGACCCTACCCCAAGTGGAGGAGTTCAAGTACCTAGGAGTCTTGTTCACGAGTGGGGGAAGAGTGGATCGTGAGATCGACAGGCGGATCGGTGCGGCGTCTTCAGTAAAGCGGACGCTGTATCGATCCGTTGTGGTGAAGAAGGAGCTGAGCCGGAAGGCAAAGCTCTCAATTTACCGGTCGATCTACGTTCCCATCCTCACCTATGGTCATGAGCTTTGGGTCATGACCGAAAGGATAAGATCACGGGTACAACCGGCCGAAATGAGTTTCCTCCGCCGGGTGGCGGGTCTCTCCCTTAGAGATAGGGTGAGAAGCTCTGCCATCCGGGAGGAACTCAAAGTAAAGCCGCTGCTCCTTCACATGGAGAGGAGCCAGATGAGGTGGTTCGGGCATCTGGTCAGGATGCCACCCGAACGCCTCCCTAGGGAGGTGTTTAGGGCACGTCCAACCGGTAGGAGGCCACGGGGAAGACCCAGGACACGTTGGGAAGACTATGTCTCCCGGCTGGCCTGGGAACGCCTCGGGATCCCCCGGGAAGAGCTAGACGAAGTGGCTGGGGAGAGGGAAGTCTGGGCTTCTCTGCTTAGGCTGCTGCCCCCGCGACCCGACCTCGGATAAGCGGAAGAAGATGGATGGATGTAAATAATAGAATAGAAAGTACTGTATTCATCCCTGGGGGAAATTCAACACCACAGTTCGCTCATAATAGACATTAAACACTTAGGTATTTTTACATGTGAATATTATAAATACAGTCTATTATACGGCAATATTCACATCTGAATAATATAAATACAGTCTATTATACAACATTATTCACATGTGAATAACATAAATACAGTCTATTATACAGCATTATTTAAATGTGAATAATATAAATACAGTCTATTATACAACATTATTTACATGTGAATAATATAAATACAGTCCGTTATACAGCATTATTCACATGTACCGGTAAGCAATATTCACATGTGAATAATATAAATACAGTCAATTATACAGCATTATTTACATGTAAATAATATAAATACAGTCTATTATACATGCATGTTTAACACATAGATTCCTATCTTTCATGAAGACAAGAATATTAGTTGGTGTATTACCTGATTCTGATGACTTGCATTGATTGGAATCAGACAGTATAGTGCTGATAACGTCCACATTTTCAAATGTCTAATACCACATGAAAGTGGTTGGTTTTTGGCATCTTATTTGTCCAGCTTCCATATTGGTTTTTATACACTTTACAAGAAATACATTGGCGGCAAACTCCGTAGCTTGCTAGCTTGTTTGCGCTGGCTTTCGGAGACTCTTATTTTGTTAGCGCAGGCGCGATGGAGCGGCGCTTTTATTGTGAAGACAGGAACTGTGCGATCAGTCTTTAGGCTTTTGACGGGAAGTACGGTTGAAATAAAAAGTGTCTTTTTTCCTTTACACTTTTGATTGATTGATTGAAACTTTTATTAGTAGATTGCACAGTACAGTACATATTCCGTACAATTGACCACTAAATGGTAACACCCCAATAAGTTTTTCAACTTTTTTAGGTCGGATTCGACGTGTGACGGTCATGTGACCGCCTGGTTTTGTTTGATTGGTCCAACGTCACCAGTGACTGCATTTGATTGGTGAAACGCAGGCATGCGTAGATCCTACTTTGAAAAACCAAAACAAACAATAATAGATCGATAAAAAAAAGTAGCGAGTAACGAGCTGATTGTAGATAAATGGAGCGGAGTAAAAGTAGCGTTTCTTCTCTATAAATATACTCAAGTAAAAGTAAAAGTATGTTGCATAAAAACTACTCTTAGAAGTACAATTTATCCCAAAAGTTACTCAAGTAGATGTAACGGAGTAAATGTAGCGCGTTACTACCCACCTCTGGTTACTAGTTACTTTATTTCCAAACTAACTCTGTTACTAACTCAGTTACTTACACCAAAAAGTAATGCATTACTGCGAAAAGTAACTATTTAGGTACTTCTTTTTTTCTTATTATTTTTTTAAAGCTCCCATTAATGCCCTTTTAGCCTTCCTTTCAGTACTGTTAATAAACTGGAGAATAGTACAATCTGTTGATCAACTTGGCATGCATTTGCCTCACTGAACTCTGCCAAGCAATGTGGTCTGCATACAACACACCCTCTTTGTGTTTGTGAACTTTATAGTGTTTGAGGGTGCATGGAAGTTTGTCCAACCAGTCTACATGTGCTTTGTGGACTTGGAGAAGGCATTGGACCGTGTCCCTCGGGAAGTCCTGTGGGGAGTGCTCAGAGAGTATGGGGTACCGGACTGTCTTATTGTGGCGGTCCACTCCCTGTATGATCAGTGTCAGAACTTGGTCCGCATTGGCGGCAGTAAGTCGGTCACGTTTCCAGTGAGGGTTGGACTCCGCCAAGGCTGTCCTTTGTCACCCATTCTGTTCATAACTTTTATGGACAGAATTTCTAGGCGCAGTCAAGGCGCTGAGGGGTTCCGGTTTGGTGACCGCAGGATTAGGTCTCTGCTTTTTGCAGATGATGTGGTCCTGATGGCTTCATCTGGCCGGGATCTTCAGCTCTCGCTGGATCGGTTCGCAGCCGAGTGTGAAGCGACCGGAATGAGAATCAGCACCTCCAAGTCCGAGTCCATGGTTCTCGCCCGGAAAAGGGTGGAATGCCATCTCCGGGTTGGGGAGGAGACCCTGCCCCAAGTGGAGGAGTTCAAGTACCTAGGAGTCTTGTTCACGAGTGAGGGAAGAGTGGATGGTGAGATCGACAGGCGGATCGGTGCGGCGTCTTCAGTAATGCGGACGTTGTGGTGAAGAAGGAGCTGAGCCGGAAGGCAAAGCTCTCAATTTACCGGTCGATCTACGTTCCCATCCTCACCTATGGTCATGAGCTTTGAGTCATGACCGAAAGGATAAGATCACGGGTACAAGCGGCCCAAATGAGTTTCCAGGTCTCTCCCTTAGAGATAGGGTGAGAAGCTCTGCCATCCGGGAGGAACTCAAAGTAAAGCCGCTGCTCCTCCACATGGAGAGGAGCCAGATGAGGTGGTTCGGGCATCTGGTCAGGATGCCACCCGAACGCCTCCCTAGGGAGGTGTTTAGGGCACGTCCAACCGGTAGGAGGCCACGGGGAAGACCCAGGACACGTTGGGAAGACTATGTCTCCCGGCTGGCCTGGGAACGCCTCGGGATCCCCCGGGAAGAGCTAGACCAAGTGGCTGGGGAGAGGGAAGTCTGGGTTTCCCTGCTTAGGCTGCTGCCCCCGCGACCCGACCTCGGATAAGCGGAAGATGATGGATGGATGGATGGATACATTTAGAGTGATGTGATAATCAAACACTCTACAAGTCGAGGATGAAAGAGTATATAAGAGATGAATGATGAACAGAAGCAGAGTTTGGAGTTTCTTCCTTAGCTCGCTTTCCATGTTTATGTCCTCACTGTCCACTGTGTCCAAGTACGTGAAAATGTTTTCCGTGCCGTTTGCTGTTCTGACGCCGGTATCATGCTAATTAGCTGCCTGAAAGCTTAGGAGTACGTGACATTTATTTTTTTTAATTCTAAAAATAGCAACAATTCAAAAATCCTTTATAAATATATTTATTGAATAATACTTCAACAAAATATGAATGTAAGTTCATAAACTGTGAAAAGAAATGCAACAATGCAATATTCAGTGTTGACAGCTAGATTTTTTGTGGACATGTTCCATAAATATTGATGTTAAAGATTTCTTTTTTTGTGAAGAAATGTTTAGAATGAAGTTGATGAATCCAGATGGATCTCTATTACAATCCCCAAAGAGGACACTTTAAGTTGATGATTACTTCTATGTGTAGAAATCTGTATTTATCATTGAATCACTTGTTTTTTTTCAACAAGGTTTTATTTATTTTTATATCTTTTTTTCCAAATAGTTCAAGGAAGACCACTACAAATGAGCAATATTTTTGCACTTTATACAATTTAATAAATCAGAAACTGATGACATAGTGCTGTATTTTACTTCTTTATCTCTTTTTTTCAACCAAAAAATGCTTTGCTCTGATTAGGGCAGGGGTCCCCAAGCTTTTTGACTCACATTGGGTTAAACATTTTTTAGCCGAGGGCCGGGCTGTAAAATATATATCAGGTCAGGAAATAACACAGAGGCTATTTCATCCCTACAGGCCTGTCTCGCAGGTTTCCCTGATCTTCAGGGGATTTTATAATAACATAGACTCCAGCACCCCCTGCGACCTTGAAAACGATAAGCGGCAGAAAATAGATGCATATATAATAAAATCCACTAAAGAAACAGGGGATTTTATAATAAAATATATAATAAAATCCCCTGAAAAGCAGGGAAATTCAAATATTACAACTTGGGACTTCCCGCGGGCCAGATTTTGGGGACCCCTGGATTAGGGGGTACTTGAATTAAAAAAATGTTCACAGGGGGTACATCACTGAAAAAAGGTTGAGAACCACTGTTCTAGTACATACGCTGCAATGGCTCTGTCGATGTTGTCCTGGCAAGCAGTCTCACCGTTAAAGTCCTTAAAGGGGAACATTATCAGCAAACCTATGCAAGCGTTAATATATACCTTGATGGTGCAGAAAAAAGACCATATATATTTTTTTAACCGATCTCCGAACTCTAAATGGGTGAATTTTGGCAAATTAAACGCCTTTCTGTTTATCGGTATTTTGCCGATGACGTCAGAACGTGACGTCGCCGAGGTAACACACCCGCCATTTTCATTTTCAACACATTGCAAACACCGGGTCTCAGCTCTGTTATTTTCCGTTTTTTTCGACTATTTTTTGGAAGCTTGGAGACATCATGCCTCGTGGGTGTGTTGTCGGAGGGTGTAACAACACTAACAGGGAGGGATTCAAGTTGCACCACTGGCAAGAAATCTGCCGCCAGACCCCCATTGAATGTACCAGAGTGTCTCCACATTTGACCGGCGATGCTAAGACAGACATGGCACAGAGATGTATGGATGTGAAGTGAAGTGAATTATATTTATATAGCGCTTTTTCTCTAGTGACTCAAAGCGCTTTACATAGTGAAACCCAATATCTAAGTTACATTCAAACCAGTGTGGGTGGCACTGGGAGCAAGTGGGTAAAGTGTCTTGCTCAAGGACACAACGGCAATGAGTAGGATGGCGGAAGCGGGAATCGAACCTGCAACCCTCAAGTTGCTGGCACGGCCGCTCTACCAACTGAGCTAAACCGCCCCAGATGCATTTGCAACCATTAAGTCAACGAAATCACAAAGGTGAGTTTTGTTGATGTTGTTGACTTATGTGCTAATCAGACATATTTGGTAGCAGCATGACTGCCAGCTAATCGATGCTAACATGCTACGCTAATCGATGCTAACATGCTATTTACGCTAGCTGTACGTACATTTGAAACTAGATACCCACATTTAATGTGAAACAAACACTTACCAATCGACGGATTTAAGTTGCTCCAGTGTCACAAGATGGGAAAGTCCTGATCGTTTGGTCCGCACATTTTACCGGCGATGCTAATAAGGCAGCCATGCTATGGGCCACTTCATTAGGTACACCCATGCTATGGCCGAATAGCGTCAATAGCTATTCGCTCAATAGCTTCAGTTTCTTCTTCAATTTCGTTTTTGCTATCTGCCTCCATACTCCGACCATCTGTAATCTGTTGAATCGCTTAAGCCGCTGAAATCCGAGTCTGAATCCGAGCTAATGTCGCTATATCTTGCTGTGGTAACCGCCATGTTGTTTGTATTGGCAGCCCTGTATGACGTCACAAATGGACAGTCGCATCGCAAATAGCGAAAATCAAGCACTTTAAAGCTTTTTTTAGGGATATTCCGGGAGGTGTAAAATTTTGAAAAAAACTTCGAAAAATAAAACAAGCCACCGGGAACTGATTTTTATTGTTTTTAACCCTTTTGAAATTGTGATAATGTTCCCCTTTAAGTGGAGGTGAAGTGGCTTCGGAGTTTGTGTCTCACTTTACTAGCTTGTCGAAGCACGTTTTGTCATGATCCGTAGTTTGGATCATGTTTAGTTTAGTTATTTTCTGTTAGTTTGGACTCCCTTTGTTGTTTGTGTACCTTTTTTGTGAGTCAGTTTGGTCACCATGGCAACATATTAATTTCACCTGCTGAGGGTTCCAGACGCACACCTGTTTTTGTTAATGACTTCCTTATTTAAGCCTGCCTTGTCCCGTCAGTCGGTCTTGGTCCCTTGTTTGCGGTATGCAACTGTTTCGTTGGTAATTCTAGATTTCTTGTTACCTGATCCTGTGCTAGTGTTAGCATTAGCTTCTGTGCTTTCGCCATGCGTTTCTTTTCGTCTGTTTTTGTACCAGTGTTTTGTTATTAAATCATTCTTACCTTTTAGTTGTTGTCCGGAGTGTCTATGTTTGCGTTGGAGGAACGATCCCGCATTAAAATGCGACCCCCCACGTGACACGTTTCTTTTGTAGCTGTTCCAGCAGATTTGATTTGCAGTTATGGGCAGTAGATAGGATCTTTGATCCAAGACACAACTTACTTTGAACTAAAATGTTCTTTTCTTTGTGCTCGACAATAGAAAAGTAATGAGAATATGTCCATGTTAACAAACTCGACTTTGGCTCCGCGATGATGTCTGTTCGTAAACACAGATAAGCCCCTCCTCCCACACCCAGACCCACATCCACAAACAGAGCAAGAGACTTTTCTTGTCCCCGTTGTGAAGCAAGAAGATTCAGTAAGACGACACTGCAACTCTCCGATAAAACACTCAGATCTTCTGGTTCTAGCCGATACTACATACAAAGTAACGTCAAATAACGCAGTAACGCATTCAATAGTAACGGTAAACACTGCTGTACTACTTTATCTACTAATTACGTGATGAGGCAAAGCTTGAGTACTCACTCCACCCAAAGAAGGGTGGCAGGCTCCAGCCCAAAGAGTAGATCCATGCGGCGGTCAAGATGCTCAGGGCTTTCCTGCGCGACATGGCGCCCAGCGAGGCCAGCGGCCTGGTGATCACCACATAGCGGTCCACGGCGATCACCATCAGCGTGATCATGCTGCAGATGCCGAACAGGGCGCCGCAGAAGGCGTACAACTCGCAGCCTGCGGGGGAGCACAGAGACGGGGTTGAGTTAACACGATCCGGTGCAGTCCAGCTACTGATTGATGAAATAATTACCAGAAGCGGAGCGTGCAAAGATTTATAGTCGGGGTAACGGGAAGCCTTGGCAACCTTCCGGTGCCGAAATAAAAGAATTCCCAATTATATTTATGGTCTTTCTTTGGCAAGTGTATGTTACAGACGGTACGGACCGGATGCATGGAGGTCAAGAGGAGGTAGGAGGGGTGAAAACACGTGGGTCGGGATGGCTACCGCTCACATTTGAAGCCCTACGGTATTGATTCACAGCAGTGCGTTTCCCGCTTAGGCCTTCAGTGATTACCTCTCAAAATACCAATCATTTACGTCACCACACGACCACTGCTGGAGAAATACTACATTGCATTGAGTCACCCCAACGGTGTACAAAACGGGTCATTTTCTGGCGCATTTAAAAATCAATAAACCCGCATCGGTAATTAAAACATATCTTATGCGGTACTCCATCCATCCATTTTCTACCGCTTATTCCCTTGTGGGGTCGCGGGGGGCGCTGGCGCCTATCTCAGCTACAATCGGGCGGAAGGCGGGGTACACCCTGGACAAGTCGCCACCTCATCGCAGGGCCAACACAGATAGACAGACAACATTCACACTCACAATGTCAAAATTTAAATTGCAAAAAAAACATATTAACCGTGAATGTTATGATCCGTTGCCCGGATCATGCTTTGTTTAGTTAGTCATGTTCTGTTTCGTTTTGGACTGCCTTAGTTCCCGTTTGGGCTTCACGGTGGCAGAGGGGTTAGTGCGTCTGCCTCACAATACGAAGTTTCTGCAGTCCTGGGTTCAAATCCAGGCTCGAGATCTTTCTGTGTGGAGTTTGCATGTTCTCCCCGTGACTGCGTGGGTTCCCTCCGGGTACTCCGGCATCCTCCCACTTCCAAAGACATGCACCTGGGGATAGGTTGATTGGCAACACTAAATGGGTCCTAGTGTGTGAATGTTGTCTGTCTATCTGTGTTGGCCTTGCGATGAGGTGGCGACTTGTCCAGGGTGTACCCTGCCTTCCGCCCGATTGTAGCTGAGATAGGCGCCAGTGACGCCCGCGACCCCGAAAGGGAATAAGCGGTAGGAAATGGATGGATGGATGGATAGTTCCCGTTTTGTGCACTGTTTGTCCATAAATCAGACACGGTCAATACCATGTATTGACCGTGTCTGATTTATTGTCCATAAATCATACACAGTCAATACAAGAAAACCAACAAAACGCGTGCCGTTCGCACGGGAAATTAAGGCAGGACTTTGCACAGGAATCAAAAGCGGAACGGCGTAACCCGAGGGTCCCTGGTTCAATCCCCACCTAGTATCAACCTCGTTGCGTCCGTTGTGTCCTGAGCAAGACACTCCACCCTTGCTCCTGATGGGTGCTGGTTCGCGCCTTGCATGGCAGCTCCCTCCATCAGTGTGTGAATGTGTGTGTAAATGTGGAAGTAGTGTCAAAGCGCTTTGAGTACCTTGAAGGTAGAAAAGCTCTATACAAGCACAACCCGTTTATAATTGTCAGGTTCAAACACTGATGACATCTATTAAACAAGACACGAAGCAAGGAATTAAGCAGAGACAGAATTAAATTTGGCTCAATGAGGAGAAACACGTACACTTGTACACTTGTACAGTGTCACCACGCTCTGACTAAAGATTGTACGCCTCCTCTTTTAATTGGACTTTCCCTGATTACATGGCAACTGCTGTTTCTAAGGAAGGGGGGGCCTTCTCCAGGATTCCCGCAAAAGTAAAGAGTTGGTCAGTTGTTCCACGACCAGGACGGAATCCACATTGCTCCTCTTGAATCTGAGGTTCGACTATCGGCCGGACCCAGCATTGTGGCGTAAACTTTCCCAGGGAGGCTGTAATTATCACACACCCTGGTAGCGAAAATACGGTATAGTGGCTTCAATAACGGGAACCGGTTCTCAAAAAGGGATTCGAATCCATGGAATCTGTTCTTTTCTTATCGAAGCATCGGGAGGACCGGTTTTCGAACATCATCCCTAAACATGGCACTGTTGAATTTTACGCAAATCGGTGCCGAAAAAAAAACCAGTACCGAATTAGGGATGGGTGACGTGAGCAAACTTCAAGAAAAAAACGAGGGTACCGAGTGAGGGGCTCGCAGCCAAAAAAGATGGATGGAGAATTCACACTGTTGAAATATTTACAATAGATAAGAAAGATGACAGACGCGGTGTCAACAAGACTAAGTCCTTCCATAATGCATGAGTGCTGCAGGTATGAACCAGCTCTCGTGCGCACACACACACACACACACACACACACACACACACACACACACACACACACACACACGTAATCACCCGTGCATCAAAGCGGCGCCGCAGACAATTAAAGCATCCTGTTGGCTTTTGTTGCTTTGTGCGGCGAACCCGCCTCATGGCAACTAATGGCAGGCAGATTGTCCTCCGGAGGTCCAGCATATGTTCCCCGCAACGTGGAGTACGTGTTGCTCAAAGACTAAGTCAGTCAATTGTTTGGACAGGGAAGCAATGTGGACGTGGCGCTAATTATTTTAAAACCTCTTCTCACTCCGGCGCTTACCGAAGGCATGCGGTAAATTTAGGCCTGCGCTTATAAATTTGAGTGTGATGTAAGGATGCCATCAGGAAAAGCACATTTAATAAAAAAACGTTATTATGGTCTTACCTTTACTTATAAATGAAGTCCATGCGCAGCTCCTTCTGATCAAAAGCATCGATAACTTGTTTATAGAAGTCTTCCTTATCTTTCTTCAGTTTTAAAAGTCTCCCTGTCTAGATGGAGATCTTCCTTTATTACCTCCTGCTTCGATTGAAAGTCCAGTTTAGAAAACTGTTTTATTTTAGATATGTAATCCTCCATGTTAAAAGTGCAAGCGAGAGGAAAAAAAACTCTTGCTGCTTGTTGTCACTTCTTCTGCAGCCGAGTAGTCGCAAGAAGGATCACTAGCGCCCTCTACCACCAGGAGGCGGGACTCATTTAATGACTCATATTTGACACACGCAGCTACGGTATATTAATAAAACATAGCTGCTTACTGTTCTTTTTAGCATATTCAACAGTTTGGAACTTAAATCCTACTGAATAGCTCTTAATCTTCTTCCCTTTTATGCGATTTCAAATGATTGAAATCAGCCGCTCATTTTGAAAATGATGACAGGGGAAGTGTCACTCGTGACGTGACGAGTTTGACCCGGTGGAAATTCTGGACATGCGCTAATAAAAATAATATTTTGCAAAACGAGTTTGACCCGGCAGTAATTCTAGGCAGGCGCATACTATATACCCGGCGGCAATTCAAGGAAATACGGTACTTTATTAATCCCCGAGGGGAAATTAAAATTTTCAGCACAATCCCATTCAAGATCAGACAAACATTACAAGGAGACAGAACAGGATCGCTGACGGGTCTGCAAACCTCCGCCGCCCCTTACAAAAAAGGTGAGATATAGGTAAACAATGGGGCGGGGGGAAATAAATCGGTCAACTCCTGGAGAGGGGGTCCAGACTGGGGCCAAGGGAAAAAACAACTCATAGCCATTGCACACATACCTCTTACATGTGTGTAAGAGGGAAACATCAAAGGACATTAAAAGAGCAGTTGTTAATAATTATTATTATATATATGTATGTATGTTTACTATATATATATAATAAATCTTTGGACATTCCCTCCCCCTGGTGTCAGTGTGCCGTCACCTCACCTTAGTAAAACCATAACAGGTTTTTGCCCACTTTAGACTGGGGCCCCCTTAGGAGACCAGTCTAGTTTGTATTTTTTTACTCATCCTTCCCCTGTGTTTACCTTTTTATCCCCATCTTTTACGAGGCGCCTTGTGGCGACCCATCGGCGTTCCCGTTCTGTAACCTTGCACACTGTTTGTCTATTTGGGTGAAAAAAAAAGTTTGAGAACCACAACCATGTTTTCTTGTACTGTATCCTCCGCATCATAGGGATGCCTAGAGGAGGAAACGGGTAGATTGCTATTTCTTCAAGTCATCCCTTTTTATTTTTTCACTTTTGTGATGTGTAAGTCATCAGAAAAGTTTCCGTTTTTCGGAAACTTCCGACGAGCAGACGGAGGCTGTCTTTGTTGTAACAAGCCAGAGGCTTGTAAAATTCCATTGTGTACAATGGTAGGGGTTATCTATTTTGATCCAAGACCTGCCCAGGCTCGATCCAGGACCAGTCCAAGCCCGAGGCATCTTTTTCTTTTGTGTTAACGTGACCGAAAACAATGGCTGTCTACATAACCCCCATTTCTTTAGAAACAGCTGTTTATATGTAAAAAGGGAATATCAAAGTAAAAAAGGAGACGTGAACCTTTTTTCGTCAGAGCCTGATGACACTGTAAAGGATACAGGTGTACACGTTTCTCCTCAAATTGAGCCAAATTGAATCCTGTCTCTGTTTATTTCCTTACTTCTTGTCTGTTTTAATTCTATATTTTATTAGTATTGTTAATAATTATTATTATATATATGTATATTTGTTTACTATATATATAGTTAATCTTTTGACATTACCGCCCTGGTGTCTGTCTGCCGTCACCTCACCTTAGTAAAACCAGAACAGGTTTTTGCCCACTTAAGACTGGAGCCCAATCTAGATTGTATTTTTTTACTCATCCTTCCCCTGTGTTTACCTTTTTATCCCCATCTTTTACGAGGCGCCTTGTGGCGACCCATCGGCCTTCCCGTTCTGTTACCTTGCACACTGTTTGTCTATTTGGGTGAAAAAAACCTTTGAGAACCACAACCATGTTTTCTTGTACTGTATCCTCCGCATCATAGGGATGCCTAGAGGAGGAAACGGGGGAATCGCTATTTCTTCAAGTCATCCTTTTTTATTTTTTCACTTTTGTGATGTGTAAGTCATCACAAAAGTTTCCGTTTTTCGGAAACTTCCGACGAGCAGACGGAGGCTGTCTTTGTTGTAACAAGCCAGATGTCTGTAAAATTCCATTGTGTACAATGGTAGGGGTTATCTATTTTGATCCCAGACCTGCCCAGGCTCGATCCAGGACCAGTCCAAGCCCGAGGCATCTTTTTCTTTTGTGTTAACGTGACCGAAAACCTACATACCACCCATTTCTTTAGAAACAGCCGTTGTTATGTAAACAGGGAATATCCAAATAAAAAAGGAGACGTGAACCTTTTTTGCCAGAGCCTGATGACACTGTACAAGGGTACAGGTGTACACGTTTCTCCTCAAATTGAGCCAAATTGAATCATGTCTCTGTTTATTTCCTTACTTTTTGTCTGTTTTAATTCTATAGTTTATTAGTATTGTTAATATTTAATATTATATATATATATATATGTATATATGCTTACTATATATATAATAAATCTTTGGACATTGACCCCCTGGTGTCTGTCTGCCGTCACCTCACCTTAGTAAAACCATAACAGGTTTTTGCCCACTTAAGACTGGAGCCTAATCTAGATTGTATTTTTTTACTCATCCTTTCCCTGTGTTTACCTTTTTATCCCCATCTTTTACGAGGCGCCTTCTGGCGACCCATCGGCGTTCCCGTTCTGTAACCCTGTACACTTTGTTTGTCTATTTGGGTGTAAAAAAACCTTTGAGAACCACAACCATGTTTTATTGTACTGTATCCTCCGTATCATAGGGATGCCTAGAGGAGGAAACGGGGAGATTACTATTTCTTCAAGTCATCCTTTTTTATTTTTTCACTTTTGTGATGTGTAAGTCATCACAAAAGTTTCCGTTTTTCGGAAACTTCCGACGAGCAGACGGAGGCTGTCTTTGTTGTAACAAGCCAGATGTTTGTAAAATTCCATTGTGTACAATGGTAAGGGTTATTTATTTTGATCCAAGGCCTGCCCAAGCTTGATCCAGGACCAGTCCAAGCCCGAGGCATCGTTTTCTTTTGTGTTAACGTGACCGAAAACAATGGCTGTCTACATACCCTCCATTTCTTTAGAAAACAGCTGTTTATACGTAAAAAGGGAATATCCAAGTAAAAAAGGAGACGTGAACCTTTTTTTGCCAGAGCCTGATGACACTGTACAAGGGTACAGGTGTACACGTTTCTCCTCAAATTGAGCCAAATTGAATCCTGTCTCTGTTTATTTCCTTACTTCTTGTCAGTTTTAATTGTATAATTTATTAGTATTGTTAATAATTATTATTATGTATAGGTTTACTATATATATATATAATACATCTTTGGACATTACGCCCCCTGGTGTCATTGTGCCGTCACCTCACCTTAGTAAAACCATAACAGGTTTTTGCCCACTTAAGACTGGAGGCCAATCTAGATTGTATTTTTTTACTCATCCTTCCCCTGTGTTTACCTTTTTTATCCCCATCTTTTACGAGGCGCCTTGTGGTGACCCATCGGCGTTCCCGTTCTGTACAATGGTAGGGGTTATTTATTTTGATCCAAGACCTGCCCAAGCTCGATCCAGGACCAGTCCAAGCCCGAGGCATCTTTTTCTTTTGTATGTACACTCCATTTCTTTAGAAACAGCTGTTGTTATGCAAACAGGGAATATCCAAGTAAAAAAGGAGACGTGGACCTTTTTTCGCCAGAGCCTGTTGACACTGTACAAAGGTACAGGTGTACACGTTTCTCCTCAAATTGAGCCAAATTGAATCATGTCTCTGTTTATTTCCTTACTTTTTGTCTGTTTTAATTCTATAGTTTATTAGTATTGTTAATATTTAATATTATATATATATGTATATATGTTTACTATATATATAATAAATCTTTGGACATTGACTCCCTGGTGTCTGTCTGCCGTCACCTCACCTTAGTAAAACCATAACAGGTTTTTGCCCACTTAAGACTGGAGCCCAATCTAGATTGTATTTTTTTACTCATCCTTTCCCTGTGTTTACCTTTTTATCCCCATCTTTTACGAGGCGCCTTCTGGCGACCCATCGGCCTTCCCGTTCTGTAACCCTGTACACTTTGTTTGTCTATTTGGGTGAAAAAAAAGTTTGAGAACCACAACCATGTTTTATTGTACTGTATCCTCCGCATCATAGGGATGCCTAGAGGAGGAAACGGGGAGATTGCTATTTCTTGAAGTCATCCTTTTTTATTTTTTCTGCTTCAGTCACCAACGAGGAGGCGGCGATTGGCTGCCTTCATGAAGGTCACGACAACTCCTGAAGGAAAATACGGTCGATCCCGACTATCAGCGTTTGATCCTCTTTTACCGCCTCCCTACAGTATCTCCACTCCCAGTAGGTACGCACAACACACACACATCATTGTCAGCATGTTAAACACACCGCTGGCATGAACGCATTCCTTCTGTTTGATGGATGCAATCAGGATGGAAATACGAGAAAGTACAGGCTAGGCTCAACAAGGCGGGTCCTGGTGGTATTAAACCCGCGCGGATGAATTAATGATGCGCACTGCATCTTTTCTTTGATGCTGTACCTGCGGCGTCTCGGTATGATTGTTCCGACACACTTTGCTGCGGCTGTAAACCCGACGGCCGTTACCTTTCGCGCCGAAGATCCATCTCTTGTGCATGCTGGTGACAAAGAAGACGGGGGTCTGCGTCACGCACATGAAGAAGTCCGTGACGGCCAGGTTGATGATGAAGATGTTGGACGGCGTCCTCAGGCTCCGACTCCTGCACAGCAAAGGCAGGTGGACACGTTTTAAAGCAGGGGTCAGCAACCTTTTTGAAAGCAAGAGCTGCTCCTTGGGTACTGATTAATGCCAAGGGCTACCAGTTTGATACACACTTCAATAAATTGCCAGAAATAGCCAATTTGCTCAATTTACCTTTAATAAATACATTTATATATATAAAAAATATAAAAAAATGGGTATTTCTGTCCGTCATTCCGTCGTACATTTTTTTTCCTTTGATGGAAGGTTTTTTGTAGGGATTAAATGATTAAAAAAACACTTAATTGAACGATTTAAAAGAGGAGAAAACACGGAAAAAAGGAAAATAAAATTTTGAAACATAGTTTATCTTCAATTTCGACTCTTTAAAATTCCAAATTCAACCGAAAAAAATGAAGGGAAAAACTAGCTAATATGATTTTTTTTTTTTTTTAATTAAAAAAATAATTTATGGGACCCCCCCCCCACCCATCCATTTTCTGCCGCTTATTCCCGTTCGGGGTCGCGGGGGGCGCTGGCGCCTATCTCAGCTACAATCGGGCGGAAGGCGGTGTACACCCTGGACAAGTCGCCACCTCATCGCAGGGCCAACACAGATAGACAGACAACATTCACACACTAGGGACCATTTAGTGTTGCCAATCAATCTATCCCCAGGTGCATGTCTTTGGAAGTGGGAGGAAGCCAGAGTACCCGGAGGAAGCCCACGCATTCACGGGGAGAACATGCAAACTCCACACAGAAAGATCCCGAGCCTGGATTCGAACCCAGGACTGCAGCACCTTCGTATTGTGAGGCAGACGCACTAACCCCTCTTCCACCGTGAAGCCCTAATTTATGGGACATTGTTAGTAATTTTTCCTAGTAAGATTAATTTTAGAATTTTGATGACATGTTTTAAATAGGTTAAAATCCAATCTGCACTTTGTTACAATATATAACAAATTGGACCAAGCTATATAGAGCGTTTTCATTTCGGGCTCCAGTACTCTGGAATGCCCTCCCGGTAAAAGTTCGAGATGCCACCTCAGTAGAAGCATTTAAGTCTCACCTTAAAACTCATTTGTATACTCTAGCCTTTAAATAGACTCCCTTTTTAGATCAGTTGATCTGCCGTTTCTTTTCTTTCGCCTATGTCCCACTCTCCCTTGTGGAGGGGGTCCGGTCCGATCCGGTGGCCATGTACTGCTCGCCTGTGTATCGGCTGGGGACATCTCTGCGATGCTGATCCGCCTCCGCTTGGGATGGTTTCCTGCTGGCTCCGCTGTGAACGGGACTCTCGCTGCTGTGTTGGATCCGCTTTGGACTGGACTCTCGCGACTGTGTTGGATCCATTATGGATTGAACTTTCACAGTATCATGTTAGACCCGCTCGACATCCATTGCTTTCCTCCTCTCCAAGGTTCTCATAGTCATCATTGTCACCGACGTCCCACTGGGTGTGAGTTTTCCTTGCCCTTATGTGGGCCTACCGAGGATGTCGTAGTGGTTTGTGCAGCCCTTTGAGACACTAGTGATTTAGGGCTATATAAGTAAACATTGATTGATTGATTGATTGATTGATATTTCCAACAAAGACAAATTATTACTTCTTGTAGATTTTCCAGAACAAAAATTTTAAAAGAAATTCAAAAAACTTTGAAATAAGATTTAAATTTGATTCTACAGATTTTACCTGGGGATAGGTTGATTGGCAACACTAAATGGTCCCTAGTGTGTGAATGTTGTCTGTCTATCTGTGTTGGCCCTGTGATGAGGTGGCGACTTGTCCAGGGTGTACCCGCCTTCCGCCCGATTGTAGCTGAGATAGGCGCCAGCGCCCCCCGCGACCCCAAAAGAGAATAAGCGGTAGAAAATGGATGGGGATGGATCTACAGATTTTCTCGATTTTGCGAGAATATTTTTGGGGAATTTTAATCATAATAAGTTTGAAGAAATATTTCACAAATATTCTTTGTCGAAAAAAACAGAAGCTAAAATGAAGAATTAAATTAAAATGTATTTATTATTCTTTACAATAAAAGAAATAAATTGACTTGAACATAGATTTAAATTGTCAGGAAAGAAGGAAGGAATTTAAAAGGTAAAAAGGTATATGTGTTTAAAAATCCTAAAATAATTTTTAAGGTTGCATTTTTTCTCCAAAATTGTCTTTCTGAAAGTTATAAGAAGCAAAGTAAAAAAATAAATGAATTTATTTAAACAAATGAAGACCAAGTCTTTAAAATATTTTCTTGGATTTTCAAATTCTATTTGAGTTTTGTCTCTCTTAGAATTAAAAATGGCGAGCAAAGGGAGACCAGCTTGCTAGTAAATAAATACAATTTAAAAATAGAGGCAGCTCACTGGTAAGTGCTGCTATTTGAGCTATTTTTAGAACAGGCCAGCGGGCGACTCATCTGGTCCTTACGGGCTACCTGGTGTTGGTGACCCCTGCTTTAAAGGGATGCAGGTGTGCCAATTAACAAGTGTGGTCTACACAAATTTCACCTGATTCCCCTGCAGGGTCGCGAATTAACATTAGGGGCTGCGGCTGTAGGCAACCACCCAATGAAGGCAGTGGCTGAATTTGAAGTACTCCGCTGTCGGAGTAAAAGTCAATCATGTTACATCAGGGATTGGAAAGCCAGAAATGTTGAAAGAGCCATATTGGACCAGAAATACAAAAATTAAACACTTATATACGTGTTATAATGATGATGTAAATGTCTACATTAGCTATGTTAGCCTACTATCAATATGACTTTAAAAGCCTTATATAAGTGTTATAATGAAAGCAACACATGATGTAAGTGTCTATATTAGCCTACTATCAAAATGACTTTAAAAGCCTTATATAAGTGTTATAATGAAGGCAACACATGATGTAAGTGTCTATATTAGCCTACTATCAAAATGACTTTAAAAGCCTTGTATAAGTGTTATAATGATGTCAACACATGATGTAAGTGTCTATATTAGCCTACTATCAAAATGACTTTAAAAGCCTTATATAAGTGTTATAATGAAGGCAACACATGATGTAAGTGTCTATATTAGCTATATTAGCCTACTATCAAAATGACTTTAAAAGCCTTGTATAAGTGTTATAATGATGTCAACACATGATGTAAGTGTCTATATTAGCCTACTATCAAAATGGCTTTTAAAGCCGTATATAAGTGTTACAATGATGGCAACACATGATGTAAGTGTCTATATTAGCCTACTATCAAAATGACTTTAAAAGCCTTATATAAGTGTTACAATGATGGCAACACATGATGTAAGTGTCTATATTAGCCTACTATCAAAATGACTTTAAAAAGCTTATATAATGATGGCAACACATGATGTAAGTGTCTATATTAGCCTACTATCAAAATGACTTTAAAAGCCTTATCTAAGCGTTATAATGATGCAACACATGATGTAAGTGTCTATATTAGCCTACTATCAAAATGACTTTAAAAGCCTTATATAAGTGTTATAATGATGGCAACACATGATGTAAGTGTCTATATTAGCCTACTATCAAAATGACTTTAAAAGCCTTATCTAAGCGTTATAATGATGCAACACATGATGTAAGTGTCTATATTAGCCTACTATCAAAATGACTTTAAAAGCCTTATATAAGTGTTATAATGATGGCAACACATGATGTAAGTGTCTATATTAGCCTACTATCAAAATGACTTTAAAAGCCTTATCTAAGCGTTATAATGATGGCAACACATGATGTAAGTGTCTATATTAGCCTACTATCAAAATGACTTTAAAAGCCTTATATAAGTGTTATAATGATGGCAACACATGATGTAAGTGTCTATATTAGCCTACTATCAAAATGACTTTAAAAGCCTTATATAAGTGTTATAATGATGGCAACACATGATGTAAGTGTCTATATTAGCCTACTATCAAAATGACTTTAAAAGCCTTATCTAAGCGTTATAATGATGGCAACACATGATGTAAGTGTCTATATTAGCCTACTATCAAAATGACTTTAAAAGCCTTATATAAGTGTTATAATGATGGCAACACATGATGTAAGTGTCTATATTAGCCTACTATCAAAATGACTTTAAAAGCCTTATATAAGCGTTATAATGATGGCAACACATGATGTAAGTGTCTATATTAGCCTACTATCAAAATGACTTTAAAAGCCTTATATAAGTGTTATAATGATGGCAACACATGATGTAAGTGTCTATATTAGCCTACTATCAAAATGACTTTAAAAGCCTTATATAAGTGTTATAATGAAGGCAACACATGATGTAAGTGTCTATATTAGCCTACTATCAAAATGGCTTTAAAAGCCTTATATAAGTGTTATAATGAAGGCAATGCTTGATGTAAGTGTCTATATTAGCCTACTATCAAAATGACTTTAAAAGCCTTATATAAGTGTTATAATGATGGCAACACATGATGTAAGTGTCTATATTAGCCTACTATCAAAATGGCTTTAAAAGCCTTATATAAGTGTTATAATGAAGACAACACATGATGTAAGTGTCTATATTAGCCTACTATCAATATGACTTTAAAAGCCTTATATAAGTGTTATAATGAAGGCAACACATTATGTAAGTTTCTATATTAGCCTACTATCAAAATGACTTTAAAAGCCTTATATAAGTGTTATAATGATGGCAACACATGATGTAAGTGTCTATATTAGCCTACTATCAAAATGACTTTAAAAGCCGTATATAAGTGTTACAATGATGGCAACACATGATGTAAGTGTCTATATTAGCCTACTATCAATATGACTTTAAAAGCCTTATATAAGTGTTATAATGAAGGCAACACATTATGTAAGTTTCTATATTAGCCTACTATCAAAATGACTTTAAAAGCCTTATATAAGTGTTATAATGATGGCAACACATGATGTAAGTGTCTATATTAGCCTACTATCAAAATGACTTTAAAAGCCTTATATAAGTGTTATAATGATGGAAACACATGATGTAAGTGTCTATATTAGCCTACTATCAAAATGGCTTTAAAAGCCTTATATAAGTGTTATAATGATGGCAACACATGATGTAAGTGTCTATATTAGCCTACTATCAAAATGAATTTAAAAGCCGTACATAAGTGTTATAATGATGGCAACACATGATGTAAGTGTCTATATTAGCCTACTATCAAAATGGCTTTAAAAGCCTTATATAAGTGTTATAATGATGGCAACACATGATGTAAGTGTCTATATTAGCCTACTATCAAAATGGCTTTAAAAGCCTTATATAAGTGTTATAATGATGGCAACACATGATGTAAGTGTCTATATTAGCCTACTATCAAAATGACTTTAAAAGCCTTATATAAGTGTTATAATGATGGCAACACATGATGTAAGTGTCTATATTAGCCTACTATCAAAATGACTTTAAAAGCCTTATATAAGTGTTATAATGATGGCAACACATGATGTAAGTGTCTATATTAGCCTACTATCAAAATGACTTTAAAAGCCTTATATAAGTGTTATAATGAAGGCAACACATGATGTAAGTGTCTATATTAGCCTACTATCAAAATGACTTTAAAAACCTTATATAAGTGTTATAATGATGGCAACACATGATGTAAGTGTCTTATAGTAGTTATATTAGCCTACTATCAAAATGATAGAAATGTTGAAATGTAATATTTGTTCTACACATTTTGACATCATTGGAAAACTTTAGCTAAACTTCTCAGAAGGTGAGATAACTCCTGGAAATGACGGTCTTAGATGTCTGTGACCAAGTTAAAGAAAAGGACAGACTGTCTTCTTCTGATGGATTTATTACAATCTTTGGCAAGTCAGGTAAAGTTTGCTGTGGTCTGGAACAACATGGCACGCAAACGAGGCATGATGATGCAATATGTACATACAGCTAGCCTGAATAGCATGTTAGCATCGATTAGCTTGCAGTCATGCTCCAACAAGTCAACAAAGCTCATCTTTCTGCATTCGCGCACAGCACAAAAGGTTTGGTGGACAAAATGAGCAAAAGTGAGCAGCGATTGTTTATTTTTTCCTCTCGCTTGCACTTTTAACATGGAGGATTACATATCTAAAATAAAACCGTTTTTTAAACTGGACTTTCAATCGAAACAGGAGGTGATAAAGGAAGATCTTCATCGAGACAGAGAGACTTTTAAAACTGAAGAAAGATAAGGAAGACTTCTAGAAACACGTTATCGATGCTTTTGATCAGAAGGAGCTGCGCATGGACTTCATTTATAAGTAAAGGTAAGACCATAATAACGTTTTTTTTATTAAATTTGCTTTTCATAATGGTATCCTTACATCACACTCAAATTTATAAGCGCAGGCCTAAATTTACCGCATGCCTTTGGTAAACGCCGGAGTGAGAAGAGGTTTTGAATTAAGCGCCCAGGCGGAAATTCAAAGAAATACGGTATATGTGTAGACTGCAATATGACTCAAGTAAACAACACCAACATTTTATATGCTCCATTAAAACTATTGCTTAACAAAGTCGTACCAAAACATTATGACGGATTTTTGAGCGCCGTGTGTAAGGTTCTATATTTTCAATGTTGGTGTTGTTTACTTGAGTCATATTGCTTGTCTACACATATATCTTATGTGTGACTGCCATCTACTGGTCACACTTATCATTACACCATGTGCCAAATAAAATTGCTTCGAGGTCGGTATGCAATACCAGAATCATTCCGTGCATTAGTCGCACCGGGTTTTAAGGCGCCCTGTCGAGTTTTGAGTACAAACATTTTTTTTAAAGTGCGCCTTATAGTCCGGAAAATACGGCGACACAAATTGACGGTGTGACAGTTTTACCTGCAGAAGACGTAAATGACCAGAAAGTTCCCCAGGATGCCCGTGATGCCCACGGCGAGGATGACCACTCCAATGGTGTAGTGGGCGTGGTCCGGGACGTCCACCGTCGGGAAAGGGTAGATCGGCGCTACGGAGCCCTTCAAAGAAAAAAAAAATATTTCAGATTGTGGTCAGGCTAAAAAAAAAAAAGCAATCCAGACACAAAGATAGTACTTTTAATGAGTAAAACTAGAGTAACCGTGTAATACTCTCCCATATCAGTAGGTGGCAGCTGGTAGCTCATTGCTTTGTAGATATTGGAAACAGCAGGAGGCAGGGTGCAGGTAAAAAAAAAAAAAAGGTATTTAATGCTTAAAGAAATAAACAAAAGGTGAGTGCCCCTAAGAAAGGGCAATGAAGCTTAGGGGCGGTATTGCTCGGTTGGTAGAGTGGCCGTGCCAGCAACTTGAGGGTTGCAGGTTCGATTCCCACTTCCGCCATCCTAGTCACTGCCGTTGTGTCCTTGGGCAAGACACTTTACCCACCTGCTCCCAGTGCCACCCACACTGCTTTAAATGTAACTTAGATATTGGGTTTCACTATGTAAAGCGCTTTGAGTCACTAGAGAAAAAGCGCTATATAAACATAATTCACTTTCTGAAAGTTATAAGAAGCAAAGTAAAAAAATTAATGAATTTATTTACACAAGTGAAGACCAAGTCATTAAAATGTATTAAAATTCTAGGGGCGGTATAGCTCGGTTGGTAGAGTGGCCTTGCCAGCAACTTGAGGGTTGCGGGTTCGATTCCCGCTTCCGCCATCCTAGTCACTGGCGTTGTGTCCTTGGGCAAGACACTTTACCCACCTGCTCCCAGTGCCACCCACACTGCTTTGAATGTAACTTAGATATTGGGTTTCACTATGTAAAGCGCTTTGAGTCACTAGAGAAAAGTGCTATATAAATATAATTCACTTCACTTTAAGTCCCTGTTTTTTTTCCCACTCTCTTGTCTGGTTTCCTTGGTTACTCATTTTGTCCACCTGTCTCTGGTGGACAAAATGCCCGCTCACCTGCTTCCCGAGCACTAATCAGAGGCAGTATTTAAGCTCGTCTTTGCCAGTCAGTCGCCCTGTGCTGACTTGTTTCATGCCTTGCCATAGTTTCGTGCTTCATGCCATGCCAAGTAAGTTTTGTTTGATTTATGTTCTTAGTCTGTTTATGCGTTAGCTTTGTTCTTTAGCCCAAGTTGTGCCTCCGCTGTGAGCGATTTTTGTTTGTATCTTTTTTTTAGTTTAAATCACTTTGGCTAAGTGCTGTTTGTCCTTTGGAGCAGGATAGCTCGGTTGGTAGAGTGGCCGTGCCAGCAACTTGAGGGTTGCAGGTTCGATTCCCGCTTCCGCCATCCTAGTCACTGCCGTTGTGTCCTTGGGCAAGACACTTTACCCACCTGCTCCCAGTGCCACCCACACTGCTTTAAATGTAACTTAGATATTGGGTTTCACTATGTAAAGCGCTTTGAGTCACTAGAGAAAAGCGCTATATAAATATAATTCACTTCACTTGTTGTTGAGTGTCGGTGTTGTCTAGACTAGAGTAACCGTGTAATACTCTCCCATATCAGTAGGTGGCAGCTGGTAGCTAATTGCTTTGTAGATATTGGAAACAGCAGGAGGCAGGGTGCAGGTAAAAAAAAAAAAAAAAAGGTATTTAATGCTTAAACAAAGAAACAAACAAAAGGTGAGTGCCCCTAAGAAAGGGCAATGAAGCTTAGGGGCGGTATTGCTCGGTTGGTAGAGTGGTCGTGCCAGCAACTTGAGGGTTGCAGGTTCGATTCCCGCTTCCACCATCCTACTCACTGCCGTTGTGTCCTTGGGCAAGACACTTTACCCACCTGCTCCCAGTGCCACCCACACTGCTTTAAATGTAACTTAGATATTGGGTTTCACTATGTAAAGCGCTTTGAGTCACTAGAGAAAAAGCGCTATATAAACATAATTCACTTTCTGAAAGTTATAAGAAGCAAAGTAAAAAAATAAATGAATTTATTTACACAAGTGAAGACCAAGTCTTTAAAATGTATTAAAATTCTAGGGGCGGTATAGCTCGGTTGGTAGAGTGGCCATGCCAGCAACTTGAGGGTTGCAGGTTCGATTCCCGCTTCCGCCATCCTACTCACTGCCGTTGTGTCCTTGGGCAAGACACTTTACCCACCTGCTCCCAGTGCCACCCACACTGCTTTAAATGTAACTTAGATATTGGGTTTCACTATGTAAAGCGCTTTGAGTGACTAGAGAAAAGTGCTATATAAATATAATTCACTTCACTTTAAGTCCCTGTTTTTTTCCCACTCTCTTGTCTGGTTTCCTTGGTTACTCATTTTATCCACCTGTCTCTGGTGGACAAAATGCCCGCTCACCTGCTTCCCCGAGCACTAATCAGAGGCAGCATTTAAGCTCGTCTTTGCCAGTCAGTCGCCCTGTGCTGACTTGTTTCATGCCTTGCCATAGTTTCGTGCTTCATGCCATGCCAAGTAAGTTTTGTTTTATTTATGTTCTTAGTCTGTTTATGCGTTAGCTTTGTTCTTTAGCCCAAGTTGTGCCTCCGCTGTGAGCGATTTTTGTTTGTAGCTTTTTTTTAGTTTAAATCAAATCATGTTTTTACCTAAATGCCATGTCCCGAGTAGTCCGTCTGCCTTCCTGGGGGAACGCAAAATACTTCTTACCATTAATGCGACTTCTTGAACAGGTGCGGTAGAAAACGGATGGATGGATTTAAATGCATGAGAATGTTTTATATTTTGCACGTTATTTTTCAATCAATCAATCAATCAATCAATGTTTATTTATATAGCCCCAAATCACAAATGTCTCAAAGGACTGCACAAATCATTACGACTACAACATCCTCGGAAGAACCCACAAAAGGGCAAGGAAAACTCACACCCAGTGGGCAGGGAGAATTCACATCCAGTGGGACGCCAGTGACAATGCTGACTATGAGAAACCTTGGAGAGGACCTCAGATGTGGGCAACCCCCCCCCCCCTCTAGGGGACCGAAAGCAATGGATGTCGAGCGGGTCTAACATGATACTGTGAAAGTTCAATCCATAGTGGCTCCAAGACAGCAGCGAGAGTCCCGTCCACAGGAAACCATCTCAAGCGGATCAGCAGCGTAGAGATGTCCCCAACCGATACAGGCGAGCGGTCCATCCTGGGTCTCGACTCTGGACAGCCAGTACTTCATCCATGGTCATCGGACCGGACCCCCTCTACAAGGGAGGGGGGGACATAGGAGAAAGAAAAGAAGCGGCAGATCAACTGGTCTAAAAAGGAGGTCTATTTAAAGGCTAGAGTATACAGATGAGTTTTAAGGTGAGACTTAAATGCTTCTACTGAGGTAGCATCTCGAACTGTTACCGGGAGGGCATTCCAGAGTACTGGAGCCCGAACGGAAAACGCTTTATAGCCTGCAGACTTTTTTTTAATTTTTTTTTTAGCACTGTAATTATGGTGTTAAGCAATGTCAGCTAAGATTGATCTGAGAGCCAGATGCAGTCATCAAAAGAGCCACATCTGGCTCTAGAGCCATAGGTTCCCTACCCCTGTGCTAAAGCATGATTTAGTGCCCGAGGTTAACTAATAGGAAAATACACACGGTGATATCGCTACTTGCCACTCCATCACGTTGTGTTTGACTGGTGGAGCATAAATGTTGATGTTTCCCCCTGTGGTTTGTGTTGCCAATACTGTAAAAAACATGCAAGCAGCACCACAAATAGTGACTTGCAGGCAACTGGTTGTTAAGTCATGGAGGAGCACCTGCACAGACGTTTTGATGTTTCTTTTTTCCAAACAGTCTTGCTAGAATTTCACATATGAGTGCTTGTCAGTCCCCAAAAGGTGTGTGTTAAATATGGTGGCGATTCGGCGAGGTGTGTGTTCATGTGGAATTAAACGGTAATTTGTTTAATAATAAAACCACATTTTGATCCATCCATCCATCTTCTTCCATTATCCGAGGTCGGGTCGCGGGGGCAGCAGCCTAAGCAGGGAAGCCCAGACTTCCCTCTCCCCAGCCACTTCGTCTAGCTCTTCCCGGGGGATCCCGAGGCGTTCCCAGGCCAGCCGGGAGACATAGTCCTCCCAACGTGTCCTGGGTCTTCCCCGTGGCCTCCTACCGGTCAGACGAGCCCGAAACACCTCCCTAGGGACCCCCCGCGACCCCAAAAGGGACAAGCGGTAGAGAATGGATGGATAGATAGTATATCCACATACAATGCAAATATTAAATAGTTAATCTTTTCGTTCTTTTTAAAAAAAAAGTTGTTTGTAATTGGCTTTTAAACTTCATTATTTACTTTAAAAGTTTTTACAGTCTTTATATAGCCCTGTGATGAGGTGGCAACTTGTCCAGGGTGTACCCTGCCTTCCGCCCGAATGCAGCTGAGATAGGCTCCGGCACCCCATAAGGGACAAGCGGTAGAAAATGGATGGATGGATATACCTCCTACCGGTCAGACGAGCCCGAAACACCTCCCTAGGGACACCCCGCAACCCCAAAAGGGACAAGCGGTAGAGAATGGATGGATAAATAGTATATCCACATACAATGCAAATATAAAATAGTTAATCTTTTCGTTCTTTTTAAAAAAAATTTTGTTTGTAATTGGCTTTTAAACTTCATTATTTACTTGAAAAGTTATTACAGTCTTTATATAGCCCTGTGATGAGGTGGCAACTTGTCCAGGGTGTACCCTGCCTTCCGCCCGAATGCAGCTGAGATAGGCTCCGGCACCCCATAAGGGACAAGCGGTAGAAAATGGATGGATGGATATACCTCCTACCGGTCAGACGAGCCCGAAACACCTCCCTTGGGACCCCCCGCGACCCCAAAAGGGACAAGCGGTAGAGAATGGATGGATAAATAGTATATCCACATACAGTGCAAATATTAAATAGTTAATCTTTTCGTTCTTTTTAAAAAAAAAATTGTTTGTAATTGGCTTTTAAACTTCATTATTTACTTTAAAAGTTGTTATCGTCTTTATATAGCCCTGTGATGAGGTGGCAACTTGTCCAGGGTGTACCCTGCCTTCCGCCCGAATGCAGCTGAGATAGGCTCCGGCACCCCATAAGGGACAAGCGGTAGAAAATGGATGGATGGATATACCTCCTACCGGTCAGACGAGCCCGAAACACCTCCCTAGGGACCCCCCGTGACCCCAAAAGGGACAAGCGGTAGAGAATGGATGGATAAATAGTATATCCACATACAATGCAAATATAAAATAGTTAATCTTTTCGTTCTTTTTAAAAAAAAATTTTGTTTGTAATTGGCTTTTAAACTTCCATTATTTACTTTAAAAGTTATTACAGTCTTTATATAGCCCTGTGATGAGGTGGCAACTTGTCCAGGGTGTACCCTGCCTTCCGCCCGAATGCAGCTAAGATAGGCTCCGGCACCCCATAAGGGACAAGTGGTAGAAAATGGATGGATGGATATACCTCCTACCGGTCAGACGAGCCCGAAACACCTCCCTAGGGACCCCCCGTGACCCCAAAAGGGACAAGCGGTAGAGAATGGATGGATAAATAGTATATCCACATACAATGCAAATATTAAATAGTTAATCTTTTAGTTCTTTTTAAAAAAAATTTTGTTTGTAATTGGCTTTTAAACTTCCATTATTTACTTTAAAAGTTATTACAGTCTTTATATAGCCCTGTGATGAGGTGGCAACTTGTCCAGGGGTGTACCCTGCCTTCCGCCCGAATGCAGCTGAGATTGGCTCCGGCACCCCATAAGGGACAAGCGGTAGGAAATGGATGGATGGATATATGCATTTGAAGTTTTAACAAGCTCTCCACACACTCTTTCACACTTCTCATGCTTTTAAAAACACTTCTGAAATACATTTTAACATGAAATCTTAAAAGGTTCTTTAAAATCAGCGATGCACAGAGACTGCAGAACAACACCGTGCATTTATAACCAGCGGCAGAAGTCATCAAATCAAATCAAACATAAAGCGCTTTTCATACATAAAAAAAAAATGCAACACAATGTGCTTTACGGACTTAAAAACAATATCCCGATGACCCAGATCCCTCATTATCATGCACACACACACACACACACACACAAATACCCAACACACACACACACACACAAATACCCAACACACATACACACATAAGCACACATATGAACAAATAAATGCGATAAACACATTTTAGAGCATCTTCAAGATTGGGGGGTCTTGTAAGCTTACCAAAGGTTCGAATAATACTGTACAAAACCCAAAACCAGTGAAGTTGGCACGTTGTGTAATTGGTAAATAAAAACTGATTTGCAAATCCTTGTCAACCTATTTTTTAATTGAATTCACCCAAGCCTTGGGCACTAATGCACCCCCATACCATCACACATGCTGGCTTTTACACTTCGGGCCTAGAACAATCCGGATGGTTCTTTTCCAGTTGAATATGCTACAAAGACAACATATTTGATGTTCAAACTGATAAACATAATTTTTTTGTGCAAATAATCATTAACTTTAGAATTTGTTGCCATCAACACATGACGAAGAAGTTGGGAAAGGTGGCAATAAAGGAATGCTCATCAAACACTTATTTGCAACATCCCACAGGTGTGCAGGCTAATTGGGAACAGGTGGGTGCCATGATTGGGTATAAAAGCAGCTTCCATGAAATGCTAAGTAATTCACAAACAAGGATGGGGCGAAGGTCACCAATTTGTAAGCAAATTGTCGAACAGTTTTAGAACAACTTTTCTCAACGAGCTATTGCAAGGAATTTAGGGATTTTACCATCTACGGTTCGTAAAATCATCAAAAAATTCAGAGAATCTGGAGAAATCACTGCACGTAAGCGATGATATTACGGACCTTTGATCCCTCAGGCGGTGCTGCATCAAAAACAGACATCAGTGTGTAAAGGATATCACCACATGGGCTCAGGAACACTTCATGGAACCACTGTCAGTAACTACAGTTGGTTGCTAGTGCAAGTTAAAACTCTGCTATGCAAAGCAAAACCCGATTATCAACAACACCCAGGAACACCGCTGGTTTCGCTGGGCCCGAGCTCATCTAAGATGGACTGATGCAAAGTGGAAAAGTGTTCTGTGGTCTGACGAGTCCACATTTCAAATTATATTTGGAAACTGTGGACGTGGTGTCCTCCGGAACAAGGAAGAAAATAACCATCCGGCTTGTTCTAGGCGCAAAGTTGAAAAGCCAGCATGTGTGATGGTATGGGGGTGTATTAGTGCCCAAGGCATGGGTAACTTACACATCTGTGAAGGCACCATTAATGCTGAAAGGTACATACAGGTTTTGGAACAACATGTGTTGTCATCCAAGCAACGTTATCATGGACGCCCCTGCTTATTTCAGCAAGATAATGCCAAGCCACGTGTTACAACAGCGTGGTTTCTTAGTAAAAGAGTGCGGGTACTTTCTTGGTCCGCCTGCAGTCCAGACCTGTCTCCCATGGAAAATGTGTCGTGCATTATCCATCCATCCATTTTCTACCGCTTATTCCCTTTCGGGGTCGCGGGGGTCGCTGGCGCCTATCTCAGCTACAATCGGGCGGAAGGCGGGGTACACCCTGGACAAGTCGCCACCTCATCGCAGGGCCAACACAGATAGACAGACAACATTCACACTCACATTCACACACTAGGGCCAATTTAGTGTTGCCAATCAACCTATCCCCAGGTGCATGTTTTTGGAAGTGGGAGGAAGCCGGAGTACCCGGAGGGAACCCACGCATTCACGGGGAGAACATGCAAACTCCACACAGAAAGATCCCAAGCCTGGATTTGAACCCAGGACTGCAGGAACTTCGTATTGTGAGGCAGACGCACTAACCCCTCTGCCACCGTGAAGCCCTGTGGTGCATTATGAAGCGTAAAATAGGACAGCGGAGACCCCGGACTGTTGAAGGACTGAAGCTCTACATAAAACAAGAATGGGAAGGAATTCCACTTTCAAAGCTTCAACAATTAGTTTCCTCAGTTCCCAAACGTTTATTGGGTGTTGTTAAAAGAAAAGGTGATGTAACACAGTGGTGAACATGCCCTTTCCCAACTACTTTGGCACAAAATTCCAAGTTAATTCTTATTTGCAAAAAAAAATAAAGTTTATGAGTTTGAACATCAAATATGTTGTCTTTGTAGCATATTCAACTGAATATGGCTTGAAAAGGATTTGCAAATCATTGTATTCTGTTTATATTTACATCTAACACAATTTCCCAACTCATGTGGAAACGGGGTTTGTAAATCCTCTGAGCTGCCAAGTGTGGGAGACATGAGTGTGACGGGCGAGCACACGCACTTCTGCTTCTTTCAAAGCGTTATTTGTGCCGCTAACTAAGAAGCCATTGTTTTATTCAGAACGTACGCACACTGGAGAGTTCCTACTTTTCCGCAGTATAGCAAATCCTCAAGGCTAAGGAGCTGCCCCAATGACTGAAGTCCTTGTGGGGGAGAATAAATTGCTGCGTGCACGCCCGGCCTCCGCTTGGAGAGTGCGGTAAAGACGTCTGCCGGGGTCGGCCTATGAATGTGTGATCAGCCCAAATGTAGCTTTTGTCCGCCTCGTACTATCCCACCAAAAAAATAGTTTTAAACGTCTTCATGCACATGTCAATAAATGTTTATTTATCCATCCATCCATCCATTTTCTACCGCTTATTCCCTTTCGGGGTCGCGGGGGGCACTGGCGCCTATCTCAGCTACAATCGGGCGGAAGGCGGGGTACACCCTGGACAAGTCGCCACCTCATCGCAGGGCCAACACAGATAGACAGACAACATTCACACACTAGGGACCATTTAGTGTTGCCAATCAACCTTTATATAGCCCTAAATTAGAAGTGTCTCAAAGGGCTGCACGAGCCACAACGACATCATCGAGGAAAAACTCCCAACCCAAATGGATGTCTATGTGAATGAGTAGAAAAAACCTTGGAGAGGACTGCAGGTGTGGGTCCTGTACTGTAAAGGTCTGGTATCAGATTGATACCTAAATTTGTGGTATCATCCAAAGCAGGGGTCACCAACGCGGTGCCCGTGTGAGTCGCCCGCTGGCCTGTTCTAAAAATAGCTCAAATAGCAGCACTTACCAGTGAGCTTCCTCAATTTTTTACATTTTATTTATTTACTAGCAAGCTGGTCTGAATTTGCTCGACATTTTTAATTCTAAGAGAGACAAAACTCAAATAGAATTTGAAAATGCAAGAAAATATTTCAAAGACTTGGTCTTCACTTGTTTAAATAAATTCTTTTTTTTTTTTACTTTGCTTCCTATAACTTTCAGAAAGACAATTTTAGAGAAAAAATATAACTTTAAAAATGATTTTAGTATTTTTAAACCTTTTTACCTTTTAAATTCCTTCCTCTTCTTTCCTGACAATTTAAATCAATGTTCAAGTATTTTTTTATTTTTTTTAATTGTAAAGAATAATAAATACATTTTAATTTAATTCTTCATTATAGATTCTGTTTTTTCGACGAATAATATTTGTGAAATATTTCTTTAAACTTATTATGATTAAAATTCCCCCAAAATATTCTGGCAAATCTAGAAAATCTGTAGAATCAAATTCTAATCTTATTTCAAAGTGGATTTTAACCTATTTAAAACATGTCTTTAAAATTCTAAAATTAATCTCAGTCAGGAAAAATGACTAATGATGTTCCATAAATTATTTTTTTTATTTTTTTCAAAAAGATTCAGATCAGCTAGTTTTTCTCTTCATTTTTTTCGGTTGAATTTTAAAGAGTCAAAATTGAAGATAAACTATGTTTCAAAATTTAATTTTCATTTTTTTCGTGTTTAAACCGTTCAAGTAAGTGTTTGTTTCATCATTTATTCTTTACAAAAAACCTTCCGTCAAAAGAAAAAAATGTATGACGGAATGACAAACAGAAATACCCATTTTTAATATATATTTATATAGATGTATTTATTAAAGTTAAATTGAGCAAATTGGCTATTTCTGGCAATTTATTGAAGTGTGTATCAAACTGGTAGCCCTTGGCATTAATCAGTACCCAAGAAGTAGTTATTGCTTTCAAAAAGGTTGCTGACCCCTGATCCAAAGTATCCAAACAACAGAAGAATAAGTGATTATTACATTTGAACAGAAGTGTAGATAGAACATGTTAAAAGAGAAAGTAAGCAGATGTTAACAGTAAATGAACAAGTAGATGAATAACCCATTTTCTACCACTTGTCCTTAATAATGTTGACAAAATAATAATAATAATTAGGAGCCTTTGTTTGCTTTCTTACTACTAAAAGACAAATTGTCTAGTATGTTCCCTGTTTTATTTAAGGACTGCAATAAGAAACATGTTTAATGTACCCTAAGATTTTGTTTTGTTAAAATAAAGCCAATAATGCTATTTTTTTGTGGTTCCCTTCATTCACAAAAGTACCAAAAATTGCAGAAATAATTTAAGTACCGGTACCAAAATATTGGTATAGTTACAAGACTATTTTATATATATATATATATCTATATATATATCAATCAATCAATCAATCAATCAATGTTTACTTATATAGCCCTAAATCACTAGTGTCTCAAAGGGCTGCACAAACCACTACGACATCCTCGGTAGGCCCACATAAGGGCAAGGAAAAACTCACACCCAGTGGGACGTCGGTGACAATGATGACTATGAGAACCTTGGAGAGGAGGAAAGCAATGGATGTCGAGCGGGTCTAACATGATACTGTGAAAGTTCAATCCATAATGGATCCAACACAGTCGCCAGAGTCCAGTCCAAAGCGGATCCAACACAGCAGCGAGAGTCCCGTTCACAGCGGAGCCAGCAGGAAACCATCCCAAGCGGAGGCTTGTATGTATGTATATATGTATGTATATATGTATGAATATATGTATGTATGCGTATATATGTGTATGTATATAAGTATTTATGTGTATATATATATATAATTATGTATATAGGTATATATATATATATTTATGTATATATATATATAAATGTATATATGTATGCATATATGTATATATATATATGTATATATGTATGTAGGTATCTACAGTATATATATATGTATATTTATGTATGTATGTATAAATATATGTATGTATGTATAAATATATGTAGGTATGTATATATATATATATATATATATATACATATATATATATATATATATATATATATATAGATCAATCAATGTTTATTTATATAGCCCTAAATCACAAGTGTCTCAAAGGGCTGCACAAATCACAACAACATCCTTGGTAGAGCCCACATAAGGGCAAGGAAAAACTCACCCCAATGGGACGTTGGTGACCGTGACAATGATGACTATGAGAAACCTTGGAGAGGACCGCATATGTGGGCAACCCCCCTCCCCCCATAGGTGACCGAAAACAATGTATGTCCAGCGGGTCTAACATGATATTGTGAATATATATATATGTATGTGTATATATATATATATATATATATATATATATATATATATATTCAGTGGCCGAGTTGTTAGAGTGTCCGCCCTGAGATCAGTTGGCACTCAGCATCAAGGGTTGGAGTTGGGGGTTAAATCACCCAAAATTATTCTGGGGCGCGACCACCGCTGCTGCTCACTGCTCCCCTCACCTCCCAGGCGGTGATCAAGGGTGATGGGTCAAATGCAGAGATTGATTTTGCCACACCTAGTGTGTGTGTAACAATAATTTTAACTTTATATAATTTGCGACTTCTTTATTACGTAAAACGGACTAAACTCGCCACAAAATGAACGACAACGGGATTAATTTTTCAAAAATGCTTCTAAAGATTGAAAATTGCCATCAATCCCACATAAAAATGACCCACTCACTGGCCCGATGTGATTAGAGACTCTAATGCAATACCCAGAGTAACAATTACAAGAAAGGAAGTTATTATAATGTCAGCAAGCGCTTCATCTGACTCCACCGTTGCCATGGCGAGGACTTGAACTGACTCACCCGATCGTCCACAATGCTTCCCGACACACACACACACACACACACGCCACTTTTCATTTTGCACGATCCGGACGTTTTTATTGATCGATATCTTAATCTCTGTGAAGTAATCTGCGTGCCTACACGGCGAGGAGGAGACATCCTTCACAGCGATGAAGGGCGATGGCATAAACGCGGCAGAAAAATCCCGAAGCGCTCATTCGTACAGAATAAGACATGACCTGTGCGGTGATTAGAAACAATTCGAGGAGTGTTCACACCAAATGAAAACCTTGTCTTACAGAAGTAAACTCACTTTTAGAGGTATTTACTCTACTTACCAATAAGCAGTGTTCGGGAAATGTATTTAAAGAATCATTGATTCGTTCATTTATTCCCCTTCTAACAGTAGTGTGTATGTGTGCGTGTAATGCCCATACAAGTAATTAGATTACTTGTTACTAGTAAAAGTAACAGCCTTAAAACGCCTTTTTAAATTACAAATAATTTGATCAACGTGCTTTTAATTCACAGCATAGCCGTATAGGACTACTTTGCATTGATATCAATGAGAGTTGGGCGATGAATACGATACAAACGATGTGTAATTTGGCCGACCATAGAGCTTTTCATATTGTTAGCGACACATTTGATAGCGACAAGCTGCGTCCTCACAGATTTGGATGTGAGAGTCTTGTGATTGACGGCTTAATCAAATCAAATCCAACTTTATTTATGTAACACTTTTCATACACAGGCAAGTGGCAAGCACAAAGTGCTGTGCAAAAAAAAAAAATCGAACAGAAAAACACACACACAAACATACAGCCCTATTGACAATAACAAAGAAAATTAAAGCTGCAAGCAGCGTTGGTCGGGTCCGCCTTTGGCTGCCGCCGCCATGTCCCGAATCCCGATCTTAGTCAGACCTCCATAGAAGTTTTTGTTTCATCACTCTACGACATTCCTAACAGAATTTACAAGCAGTTTTATCAGTTTATTTTCCCAGGGGGCGCTAGAGCACAATTTTCATTTTTGGGGTTTGGTTTTTTAATTGGATGGCAATTTTCACCAGTCCTGATGTGTGTGTAAAATTTGGTGAGTTTTGAAGCATGTTAAGGGGGTCAAATTACAGATTTGCGTTTCTGGATGTTGTTGATAAATGGCTTTCACTTGGCATTGTATAGCTTTAACTTGCACTTTGAAGCATTTTAAGGGGGTCAAATTTCAGTTCAAAGAGGCAAAAAAGGCATATTTTGCGAAAATTTTGTTTTGAAGGAGTTTTGCCAACTTCCTGTTATTTTAGGTATACAAGTGTTTTATTGGAAATGTAGGTCTAAGTCAGACCTACATAGAGGTTTTTGTTTCATGTCTCTACGACATTCCTAACGGAAGTTACAAGCAGTCTGTTTTTTGTCTCTTCCTAGGTGGCGCTAGCGCGCAATTTTCATTTTTGGTATTTGGTTGCTTAATAAGTTGGTCTGCCGCTCCATACCGATGTGTGTGTCAAATTTGGTGAGTTTTGAAGCATGTTAAGGGGGTCAAATTAGGGTGCGAAAGTGCGAGCGCGCCTTGGGTTGCTGCCCCCGAGCCCCACGGCAGGAGAAGCCTTGGTGACACTATTTAATGCATTGTGAAAGTAATGCAGTTGTTGTATTGAAGTGAAAATATCAAACTTCCTGTTGATTTTTGCTAAAGTATGTTGATTATTAAAATGTAGGTCTAAGTGAGACCTACATAGTGTTTTTTGTTTCATGTCTCTCTGACATTCCTACCGGAAGTTACAAGCAGTTTTGTCTGTGTTTTCTTCCTAGGAGCAGTTTGTCTGTGTTGTATTCCTAGGGGGCGCTAGAGCACAATTTTGAGCTTTGAGGTTAGGTTTTTTCATCAGATCGCAATTTTTGCCAGACCTGATGTGTGTGTCAAGTTTGGTGAGTTTAGAAGCATTTTAAGGGGGTCAAATAACAGCTCAAAGAGGCAAAAATGAAATTTTTTAGGAGACTTTGCACAGGGGTTCTTTGAAGGCGCGTAAAATCAAAACCTGAGAACTTATCAAAAGTCTGTTCTATACTTTTAATCAGAAGGGTTCAATCCCTCTCCTGTGCGAGTTTGAAGCCAAAACAACAAACGCACTCAGAGGAGATAATGTTTGAAGAAAGGTGACCGGTTTTTACAAAACTTTTGTTTTGAAGGGGGGATTGCAAACTTCCTGTTGATTTTTGTTGGAGGTTGTCAATCTATGAAATGTAGGTCTAAGTGAGACCTACATAGAGGTTTTTGTTTCATGTCTCTCCGACATTCTTACCGGAAGTTACAAGCAATTTTGTCTGTGTTTTCTTCCTAGGAGCAGTTTTTTCAGTGTTTTATTCAAAAATAGCGCTAGAGCGCAATTTTGAGTCTTGGGATTTGTTTTTTTCATTAAATCGCAATATTCGCCAGTCCTTATGTGTGCGCCAAGTTTGGTGACTTTTGAAGCATTTTAAAGGGGTCAAATTACAGCGCAAAGAGGCAAAAACGGCATTTTTTGCGAAAATTTTATTTTGAAGGGGTTTTTGCCAACTTCCTGTAGATTTTTGCTGAAAGAAGTGAGTGTATGAAAATTGGGTCTAAGTCAGACCTACATAGGAGTTTTTGTTTCATGTCGCTATGACATTCCTAACAGAAGTTACATGTAGTTTTGTCTGTAATTTTTTCCTAGGGGGCGCTAGAGCACAATTTTCATTTTGGAGGGATTTTTTGCTTAATATGTTGGGAAGGTTTGCCATAACGATGTGTGTGTCAAATTTGGTGAGTTTTGAAGCACGTTAAGGGGGTCAAATTACAGCGCGTAGGTGCGGAATAATAATAAAACACAGCAGTTTCAATAGGGTCCTTGGACCATGGGCCTGGAGGACCCTAAATAAACATGGCATGGCACTGAGGGTTTGAGGAAAAAACACCACATATTAGGAGAATAACTAACATTAAAGCCATCTAAAACAGTAGAAATATATGTTAAAATATATGTGGTATAAATATTACATTAATAAGTTAATAAAAACATAACATTGAGAGAATAATATTCAAAATATTAAAGGCCTACTGAAATGAGATGTTCTTATTTAAACGAGGATAGCAGCTCCATTTTATGTGTCATACTTCATCATTTCCCCATATTGCCATATTTTTGCTGAAAGGATTTAGTAGAGAACATCCACGATAAAGTTTGCAACTTTTGGTCGCTAATAAAAAAGCCTTGCCTGTACCGGAAGTAGCAGACGATGTGCGCGTGATGTCACGGGTTGTGGAGCTCCTCACATCTGAACATTGTTTATAATCATGGCCACCAGCAGCGAGAGCGATTCGGACCGAGAAAGCGACGACTCCCCCATTAATTTGAGCGAGGATGAAAGATTCGTGGATGAGGAAAGTGAGAGTGAAGGACGGGGCGTAGTGGGTAGAGCGGCCGTGCCAGGAACCTGAGGGTTGCAGGTTCGCTTCCCGCCTGTTGACATCAAAAGTCGCTGCCGTTGTGTCCTTGGGCAGGACACTTCACCCTTTGCCCCCGGTGCCGCTCACACTGGTGAATGAATGATGAATGAATGATAGGTGGTGGTCAGAGGGGCTGTAGGCGCAAACTGGCAGCCACGCTTCCGTCAGTCTACCCCAGGGCAGCTGTGGCTACAGATGTAGCTTACCACCACCAGGTGTGAATGAATCATGGGTTCCCACTTCTCTGTGAGCGCTTTGAGTATCTAATAATAGAAAAGCGCGATATAAATCTAATCCATTATTATTATTATTATTATTAGAAAGAAAGACAAAAAAAGACGAGGGCAGTAGGAGCGATTCAGATGTTATTAGACACATTTACTAGGATAATTCTGGAAAATCCCATATCTGCTTATTGTGTTACTAGTGTTTTAGTGAGATTATATGGTCGTACCTGAAAGTCGGAGGGGTGTGGTGACCGCCAGTGTCTCTGAGGGAAGCCACGTTTCTCAACGAAGTTAAGCGAAGGCAGCCGTGTGGGCCGGGCTGAGCTTTTTTCCCCCTCCACAGTGGAAGCATCCCACGTTCAGGGGCGGCCAGTCGGAGGGAGCAAGAGAGTCCGCAGCTGCCTCTTTGACAGGTGCACGAGAAACGACGCAAGCTCCGCTCATGTCCACGGTAAGAGCTGACTCATTACCACAATTTTCTCACCGAAACCTGCCGATTGAACCATGTTCGCTTGACCGCTCTGTTCCATAGTAAAGCTTCACCTTCGGGAATGTAAACAAGGAAACACCGGCAGTGTTTGTGTCGCTAAAGGCAGCTGCAATACACCGCTTCCCATTTACAGCTTTCTTCTTTGACGTCTCCATTATTCATTGAACAAATTGCAAAAGATTCAGCAACACAGATGTCCAGAATACGGTGTAATTATGCGATTAAAGCAGACGACTTATAGCCGGGATCCGGCTGGAAAAAAATGTCCGCTACAATCCGAGACGTCACAATGTTTTCAACAGGATACTTCGCGTGGAATTTAAAATTGCAATTTAGTAAACTAAAGCGGCCGTATTGGCATGTGTTGCAATGTTAATATTTCATCATTGATATATAAACTATCAGACTGCGTGGTCGCTAGTAGTGGCTTTCAGTAGGACTTTAAGGATTTAGATAGAAAATAACACAATAATATACAAAGCCAGTGAAGTTGGCACGATGTGTAAATGGTAAATAAAAACAGAATACAAAGATTTTCAAATAATTTTGAACTTATTATATTCAATTGAATAGACGGCAAAGACAAGAAACTTAATGTTCACACTGAGAAACTTGCAAATAATCATGAACTTAGAATTTAATGGCAGCAACACATTGCAAAAAAGGCATTTTTACCAGTGTGTTACATGGCCTTTCCTTTGAACAACACTCAGTAAATGTTTGGGAACTGAGGAGACACATTTTTTAAGCTTTTCAGGTGGAATTCTTTCCCATTGTTGCTTGATGTACAGCTTAAGTTGTTCAACAGTCTCTGTTGTGGTATTTTAGGCTTCATAATGTGCCACACTGTTGTAACACTTGTCTTGCTGAAATAAGCAGGGGCGTCCATGATAACGTTGCTTGGATGGCAACATATGTTGTTCCAAAACCTGTATGTACCTTTCAGCATTAATGGTGCCTTCACAGATGTGTAAGTTACCCATGCCTTGGGCACTAATGCACCCCCATACCATCACACATGCTGGCTTTTACACTTTGCACCTAGAACAATCCGGATGTTTTTTTTCTTCCTTTTTGGTCCGGAGAACACGACGTCCACAGTTTCCAAAAACTATTTGAAATGTGGACTCGTCAGACCACAGAACACTTTTCCACTTTGCGTCAGTCCATCTTAGATGAGCTCGGGCCCATTAAAGCTGGCTGCATTTCTGGGTGTTGTTGATAAATGGCTTCTGTTTAGCATGGTAGAGTTTTAACTTGCACTTACAGATGTAGCGACAAGCTGTAGTTGCTGACAGTGGTTTTCTGAACTGTTCCTGAACCCATGTGGTGATATCCTTTAGAGATTGATGTCGGTTATTGATACAGTAAGGTCACGGTGATTCAATGTTGGTTTCCGGCCATGCCGCTTATGTGGAGTGATTTCTCCAGATTCCCTGAGCCCATGTGGTGATATCCTTTACACACTGATATGGCTTTTAAATGCAGTACGGCCTGAAGGATCCATTGTCACGGGCATTCAATGTTACGTGCAGTGATTTTTCCAGATTCTCTCAACCTTTCGATGATATTACGGATTCTTTCCAATATCTGGTCGAGAAATTTTGATTCCAAACTGTTCGTCACGCATTTGTTGAGAAAGTTGTGAGCCTCACCCCGTCCTTGTTTGTGAAAGACTGAGCATTTTTATACCCGATCATGGCACCCACCTGTTCCCAATTAGCCTGTTCACCCGTGGGATGTTCCACATAAGTGTTTGAAGAGCATCCCTCAACTTCCTCGGTCTTTTTTGCCACCTGCGCCAGCTTTTTTGAAACATGTTGCAGGCAACAAATTCCAGATGAGCATATATTTGCAAAAAACAACAACGTTTTCCAGTTTGATTATTAAGTATCTTGTCTTTGCAGTCAATTTAATTGAATATAAGTTGAAAATGATTTGCAAATCTTGTAGTTTTGGTCCAAATTCCTCCCTCTGGCCTTCGAGGCTTATAAGTAAAACCTCGGTTTTGTCCTGGTTGAGCTGCAGGAAGTGCACTGCCATCCATGACTTGAAGTCTACAGTTGAAGAAAAGGTATTTTTGTCATCAGGAGACATCAGCGTAACTGATGAGGCGTCTCCTAATGCCTCCGGTCTTTCCTTCTGTTTAAAGCTTTGAACAGGATGTACAAGTTCTGTACCGTCTTCTAATGGTTCATAACGCTTCTACTCTTGTTGATTCTTCATTCATCACTCTAAGCAACTTTGTTAGACCGACCATGTTAGTCCTCTTTCCCCCCCGGACATGTCCTCTTTTGCCGGGCTGTCCGGGAGGAGTTTCTTAAATGCTTCGGCATTTTGAGTTTGGTTTTGTGTATTTTCAATGTACGACCAGGGTTAAGAAGGGGTTAAAAACAAAACAAATTGTAAAGGTGTGCGCACGCAACTGGGGGGAAGAGACAGAGAGAGCGAGGGAGTGGATCGATTGACATATTTGTCAACCCTCCCGATTTTCCCGGGAGACTCCTGATGATCTTTTGAGGAAACCTTTCTCCCGATTTCCGCCCAGATAACAATATTGGGGGTGTGCCTTAAAATTACTGCCTTTGCGTGCCGGTTCAGTCACATATTACCTACGGCTTTTCACACACACAAGTGAATGCAAGCCATACTTGGTCAACAGCCATACATGTCACACTGAGGGTGGCTGTATAAACAACTTTATGTGAACCCACACCAAACAAGAATGTAAACACATTTCGGGAGAACATCCGCACCGTCACACAACAGAACAAATACCCGGAACCCCTTGCAGCACTATCTCTTCCGGAAGCTACACTATACATCCTTTGCTACCCCTAAAGCCCCGCCCACCTCATGCTCAGAATATTACAGAATATAAGTGTGACTTATTTTGTTATACTGTCAAGCAGTGTTGACGTTAAACCACTTTTTGTGTCTTTTTAACACATTGAAATCAGAAAGGACGCAGATTTTTTTTTTAAAAGGCCTGCAGCACATTCTAAAAATACTATAAAATGAACTAAAGTGAAATAATAAAGCTTAAAGGTAAAATGTAATTTAGAAATAGTTGCAATGTTGACAAATAAAACACAGCTGTCTTTTTCCCCTTTCAAACTGTCATTGCTCAAAACATAATAATGAATCAAAATCAATGTTGTTATGAATTATTGACACATCCAAGGTTCCGGTTACGTCACGTCAAATATTACACTTTGAAAAATATTTCGGGATGAAGATTTTGCATATTTTGCGTGTTTGCCATAAAAAAAAAAACATAGTTTTGTTTGACAAAAAAGGGCGAAAAACCAACAAAAACAAAAAAAACACATAAGGATAAAGAGGAATAGACCTGAGATTTAAGCGTTAAATATAAAATGTATGTATGTACCATTATCATCATTTCATGACCCAAGCAAAACACTTTTTGTCAGGTTCAAACACTGACGACATCTATTAAACAAGACAAAAGGCAAGGAATCAAACAGAGACATGATTCAATTTAGACTCAGATCTGACGAGACATGGCTACTGTACTCTCTGTACAGTCCTGCACCACACACTTTTATACTGTAATAAGTACTTACAACTTATTAAATAAAAACATAAAAAACTACCAGCAGCGATAAAGTTCAGATCCATGAAGGAAAGAAGAAGGTGAATGAATGTTTATAACTGAATATAATTACATATGCATATCTATCAATCAATCAATCAATGTTTACTTATATAGCCCTAAATCACTAGTGTCTCAAAGGGCTGCACAAACCACTACGACATCCTCGGTAGGCCCACATAAGGGCAAGGAAAACTCACACCCAGTGGGACATCGGTGACAATGATGACTATGAGAACATGATACTGTGAAAGATCAATCCATAATGGATCCAACACAGCAGCGAGAGTCCCGTTCACAGCGGAGCCAGCAGGAAACCATGCCAAGAGGAGGCTGATCAGCAGCTTAGAGATGTCCCCAGCCGATACACAGGCGAGCAGTACATGGCCACCGGATCGGACCGGACACCCTCCACAAAGGAGAGTGGGACATAGAAGAAAAAGAAAAGAAACGGCAGATCAACTGGTCTAAAAAGGGAGTCTATTTAAAGGCTAGAGCATACAAATGAGTTTTAAGGTGAGACTTAAATGCTTCTACTGAGGTAGCATCTCGAACTGTTACCGGGAGGGCATTCCAGAGTACTGGAGCCCGAAATGAAAAAGCTCTACAGCCCGCAGACTTTTTTTGGGCTTTGGGGATCACTAATAAGCCGGAGTATAAATTTGTTTTCCGGTTTATAATTTTTTAAAATGAATTAAGTAACGTTTATGACAAGCGGAAGTCACATGTTGACGGCTCCTCACATATTCACATTGTTTTTAGTGGGAGCCTCCAACAAAAAGTGCTATTCGGACCGAGAAAACGACAATTTCCCCATCAATTTGAGCGAGGATGAAAGATTCCTGTTTGAGGATATTGATATCGACGGACTAGAAAAAAAATAAATAGATAAAAAGTAAAAAAAAAAAAAAAAACGCGATTGGGACGGATTCCGATGACACATTTAGTAGGATAATTCTGGGAAATCCCTTATCTTTTTTATTGTGTTTCTAGTGTTTTAATGATTTAAATCAGGGGTGCCCACACTTTTTTTGCAGGCGAGCTACTTTTCAATTGACCAACTCGAGGGGATCTACCTCATTTATATTTATATTTATTTATTTATGAAAGAGACATTTTTGTAAACAAGTTAAATGTGTTTAATGATAATACAAGCATGTGTAACACATATAGATGTCTTTCTTTCACAAAGACAAGAATATAAGTTGGTGTATTACCTGATTCTGATGACTTGCATTGATTGGAATCAGACAGTAATGATGATAACGCCCACATTTTCAAATGGAGGAGAAAAAAAGTTGTCCTTTCTGTACAATACCACATGAAATTGGTCGGTTTTTGGCATCTCATTCATCCAGCTTCCATACACTTTACAAGAAAAACATTGGCGGCAAATTCCGTAGCTTGCTTGATTATATATATATATATATATATATATATATATATATACACACATATATATATATATATATATATATAAGATACATATAGGGCTTCACGGTGGCAGAGGGGTTAGTGCGTCTGCCTCACAATACGAAGTTCCTGCAGTCCTGGGTTCAAATCCAGGCTCGGGATCTTTCTGTGTGGAGTTTGCATGTTCTCCCCGTGAATGCGTGGGTTCCCTCCGGGTACTCCGGCTTCCTCCCACTTCCAAAGACATGCACCTGGGGATAGGTTGATTGGCAACACTAAATTGGCCCTAGCGTGTGAATGTGAGTATGAATGTTGTCTGTCTATCTGTGTTGGCCCTGCGATGAGGTGGCGACTTGTCCAGGGTGTACCCCGCCTTCCGCCCGATTGTAGCTGAGATAGGCGCCAGCGCCCCCCGCGACCCCGAAAGGGAATAAGCGGTAGAAAATGGATGGATGGATGGAGAAAAAAAGTTGTCCTTTCTGTACAATACCACATGAAAGTGGTTGCTTTTTGGCATCTCATTCATCCAGCTTCCATACACTTTACAAGAAAAATATTGGCGGCAAATTCCGTAGCTTGCTTGATTGACATTCACGGCACCCGAGGGTCTTGTGAGATGACGCTGGCTGCTGCCAGTTCATTATTAGGAAAAAATGACAGAGAGGAAGGCGAGAAACACTTTTTATTTCAACAGACTTCCGTCAAAACTCTAAAGGCCGACTGCACATTTCCTATCTTCACAATAAAAGCCCTGCTTCATGCTGCCTGCGCTAACAAAATAAGAGTTTTGGACTTGTGCACGCCAGCTTTCTGAGGGATCGCTTGTGCACGCCAGTTTTCCGAGACTCTGTATTTAGTTAGCGCAGGCAGCATGAAGCAGGGCTTTTATTGTGAAGATAGGAAATGTGCAGTCGGCCTTTAGAGTTTTGACGGAAGGTACGGCGCGAGAGTCTGTTGAAATAAAAAGTGTTTCTCGCCTTCCTCTCGGTCATATTTTCATAATAATGATCTTGCAGCAGCCAGCGTCATCTCACAAGACCCTCGGGTGCCGTGAATGTCATTTAAGTGACGTCTTGGTGAAGATTGATGATCACTCATTTTTAGGTCTATTTTTTTGAAAGCCTGGCTGGAGATCGACTGACACACCCCCCGCGGTCGACTGGTAGCTTGCGATCGACGTAATGGGCACCCCTGATTTAAATAGTACCTGATAGTCGGAAGGGTGTCTTGACGCCAGAGTCTCAGGGGAGTCGGCGGCACAAGCTCAGCTTTTCTCCGGTAAGAAGCGACTTCTTAACCACAATTTTCTCCACGAAACCTGCTGGTTGACATTCCGTCGTGTTTCATGTTCGATTGATCCATAGTAAAGTTTCACCTCCGGGAATTTTAAACAAGGAATCACCATGTGTTTGTGTGGCTAAAGGCTAAAGCTTCCCAACTCCATCTTTCTACTTTGACTCCTCCAATATTAATTGAAGAAATTGCAAAAGATTCAGCAACACAGATGTTCAAAAACTGTGTAATTATGCCGTTAAACTTCTTAGCTTTCTGTTACATCTCTGATGTTAACGGGTCGGTTTTGACCCATGTCTTAAATCAGCTGTAAAATACTCTAAAAACGATTATCTATCATCCAATTTGTTTCCCATCTCTTGGTTACCTTGTTAGGCTTCCTTATCCATGAAAATATTGGTTTTAATATTTTTGGAGTGAGCCATTTTGCCTTTTTTTTGCCAGTCTCCCCCTAGATTTCAATTTTAAAAAATGGTAAAATTAACTTTAAAAGAATCTTATAAATAAATAAAAGGTTGTTGTGCTACCTGACTAGTACTGAGGGGTATTAGAACATAAATCTTATCTTATCTCGTATTTGTTTTATTTATTTTTTCATTTTAATCATTTTGAGACTGAATTGACCTCACATGTCACATCTTTGTTTTTGTACTGGATAACAAGATAAAATGAGAGTCCCCTAAAGCTCACACGATTGGGAGAGGAGCTGGCTTCAGTTTTGGCTCCAATTATTGCTTGATAATCTTATTTTTATAACTGGGTCGAAACCGACTCTAACAACACCAAGGTCATAATTTCATCCAGAGCATTTTATAATTTAGTGAAAAACCAAACAAATGTTTTGTTTGGTTGAAATAGAGGTTCCTGACAAAGTCAAAAAGCCTTGATGCAAAAAAATGTAATTTACATGGTTATTTTATGCCTTTGAAAACTAAAACGGGTCGGTGCCGACACTAACACAAGACCAAGGTTGAAGCAGACGACTTTTAGCTGTGTGTGTGTGCAGCGCTCATACTTCCTAAAAACCCGCGACGTCTTGCGTACACGTCATCATTACACGACGTTTCCAGGACGAACGAAACTCCTGGGAAATTTAAAATTGCAATTTAGTAAACTAAAGCGGCCGTATTCAATCAATCAATGTTTACTTATATAGCCCTAAATCACTAGTGTCTCAAAGGGCTGCACAAACCACCACGACATCCTCGGTAGGCCCACATAAGGGCAAGGAAAACTCACACCCAGTGGGACGTCGGTGACAATGAAAATGAACGCTTTTAATGTGTGCCTCAAAGGAGAGAGTTGGGTGGAAGATAATACCCAGATTCTTTACCGTGTCGCCTTGTTTAATTATTTGGTTGTCAAATGTTAGAGTTGTATTATTAAATAGAGTTCGGTGTCTAGCAGGACCGATAATCAGCATTTCCGTTTTTTTGCCGTTGAGTTGCAAAAAGTTAGCGGACATCCATTGTTTAATTTCATTAAGACACGCCTCCAGCTGACTACAATCCAGCGTGTTGGTCAGCTTTAGGGGCATGTAGAGTTGGGTGTAATCAGCATAACAGTGAAAGCTAATACCGTATTTGCGTATGATGTCACCTAGCGGCAGCATGTAGATGCTGAAGAGTACAGGGCCAAGGACCGGACCCTGGGGAACTCCACACGTTACCTTAACGTAGTCCGAGGTCACATTGTTATGGGAGACACACTGCATCCTACATACTTTGGGAATGGTGCCATTACCGAGGGCAGTAGGTCAGCAAGAGTTGTCGTTGTGGCCGTATTAATGTTGCGGCTGCTATAGCAGTTATTATTATTATTAGTTTGACGAACATGCGTCTGAACCTCGAATTTTATAAGGTAATGATCGGACAATACTTTAGTATACGGGAGTATCGTAATTTTGGAGACGGTGATACCCCTGACAAGCACTAGGTCTATCGTATTACCGTTGCGATGCGTGGGTTCATTTATTATTTGTGTCAGACCACAGCTATCAATTACAGTCTGGAGCGCTACGCACGGTGGGTCCGATGGGGTATTCATATGGATATTAAAGTCCCCCATTATGATTATATTATCGGCGTGTGTCACTAGATCAGCAACGAACTCTGAGAATTCATTGATAAAGTCCGAATAGGGCCCTGGGGGGCGGTAGCCAGGTGTTGTCATGTGTTGCAATGTTAATATTTCATCATTGATATATAAACTATCAGACTGCGTGGTCGCTAGTAGTGGCTTTCAGTAGGACTTTAAGGGGGTCAAGTTAGAGCTCAAAGAGGAGGCGGTATAATAATAAAAAATAATAATAATAATAAAATGCTAGAAATTCAATAGGGTCCTGTGTCCCAAAGGGATATCGGTCCATAATAAACAAAACCATAACAAGTGAATTAAATAAACCCTAAAGGTGAAATGTAGTTTAGAAAAAGTTGCAATGTTGATTAATAAAACAAAGCTCTTATTTTCTTTCAAACTGTCATTGCTCAAAACATAATATTTAATCAAGATCAATGTTTTTATGAAATATTGATCTATCCTATTAAGTCACATCAAATATTACACTTTGAAAAATATATTTGGTGGAAGATTTTGCATATTTTTTTTATTGGCGCTCTGTACTTCTCCCAACGTCCTTTTACACAGCAGCGTTTTACTTTTTCATACCGATACCTGACATCCACTGTAATGATACCAAGTACAATAACGTATCTAGTCGATACTGCGGCGATTACATCAATATTTTTTTGTCGTTACCTAAAATATTTTTTCTTTTTAAAGGGGGGGCGTGGCGCAGTGGGAGAGTGGCCGTGCGCAACCCGAGGGTCACTGGTTCAAATCCCACCTAGAACCAACCTCGTCACGTCCGTTGTGTCCTGAGCAAGAAACTTCACCCTTGCTCCTGATGGGTGCTGGTTGGCGCCTTGCATGGCAGCTCCCTCCATCAGTGTGTGAATGTGTGAATGTGGAAGTAGTGTCAAAGCGCTTTGAGTACCTTGAAGCGCTATACAAGTACAACCCATTTATTTATTTATTTATTTAAATTCTTAATATATTCATAAGCTCAGGAAATACATCCCTGGTTGCATGAGAACTTAAATTATGACCAATGTATGATCCTGTAATGACTTGATATCGAATCGACTTATAAATTTGTGGTATCATCCAAAACTAAAGTGAAGTATCAAACAACAGAAGAATAAGTGAATATTACATTTGAACAGAAGTGTATATAAAACATGTTGAAATGGGAAATAAGCAGTAAATGAACAAGTGGGTTAATAATTCATTTTTTACAGCTTGTCCTTTATAATTTGGATAAAATAGTAGGTGTATAAATGACACAATAAGTTCCTGCATATGTCAGCAGACTAATTATGAGCCTTTGTTTGCTTTCTTACTACTAAAAGACAAGTTGTCTAGTATGTTGACTATTTTATTTAAGCACTAAATTGCAATAATAAACATATGTTTCATGTACCCTAACATTTATTGATTAAAAAAAAGCCGGTAATGCATTTTATTTAGAAAAGTATTGAAATACATTCTGGTGCCAGTCACAAAATATTGCTATCGAGACAACCATAGTTCCTGGTCGGGTTTCATAAAAGCCTTAAACTGTACATTCTGGCATTAATAAAATGTGGGACCTTTTGAGAGTTGTTTACAGTACAATTTTTAATAATGTAATCTGGAAACTTGATCTTTTGGGTGCAAACACCAACTAAATGCAAGTCAAAGACTTGTTCAATTAATGTTTATTTATATAGCACTAAATCACAAGTGTCTCAAAGGGCTGCACGAGCCACAATGACATCCTTGGTTCAGATCCCACATAAGGACAAGGAAAAAACTCATAACCCAGTGGGATGTCAATGTGAATGACTATGAGAAACCTTGGAGAGGACCGTGGATGTAGGTGATAGTGGATCTAACATAATAGTGAGAGTCCAGTCTATAGTGGATCTAACATAATAGTGAAAGTCCAGTCCATAGTGGATCTAACATAATAGTAATAGTCCAATCCATAGTGGATCTAACATAATAGTAATAGTCCAATCCATAGTGGATCTAACATAATAGTGAGAGTCCAGTCCATAGTGGACCTAACATAATAGTGAGAGTCCAGTCCCTAGTGGATCTAGCATAATAGTGACAGCCCAGTCCATAGTGGATCTAACATAATAGTAATAGTCCAATCCATAGTGGGTCTAGCATAATAGTGAGAGTCCAGTCCATAGTGGACCTAACATAATAGTGAGAGTCCAGTCCATAGTGGATCTAACATAATAGTGAGAGTCCAGTCCATAGTGGATCCAAGATAATAGTGAGAGTCCAGTCCATAGTGGATCTAACATAATAGTGTGAAAGTCCAGTCCATAGTGGATCTAACATAATAGTAATAGTCCATTCCATAGTGGGTCTAGCATAATAGTGAGAGTCCAGTACATTGTGGATCTAACATAATAGTGAGAGTCCAGTCCGTAGTGGACCTAACATAATAGTGAGAGTCCAGTCCATAGTGGATCTAACATAATAGTGAGAGTCTAGTCCATAGTGGATCTAACATAACAGTGAGAGAGTCCAGTCCATAGTGGATCTAACATAATAGTGTGAGAGTCCAGTCCATAGTGGATCTAACATAATAGTGAGAGTCCAGTCCATAGTGGATCTAACATAATAGTGTGAGAGTCCAGTCCATAGTGGATCTAACATAATAGCGAGAGTCCAGTCCATAGTGGATCTAACATAATAGTGAGAGTCCAGTCCATAGTGGATCCAACATAATAGTGAGAGTCCAGTCCATAGTGGATCTAACATAATAGTGAGAGTCCAGTCCATAGTGGATCTAACATAATAGTGAGAGTCCAGTCCATTGTGGATCTAACATAATAGTGAGAGTCCAGTCCATAGTGGATCTAACATAATAGTGAGAGTCCAGTCCATAGTGGATCTAACATAATAGTGAGAGTCCAGTCCATAGTGGATCTAACATAATAGTGAGAGTCCAGTCCATTGTGGATCTAACATAATAGTGAGAGTCCAGTCCATAGTGGATCTAACATAATAGTGAGAGTCCAGTCCATAGTGGATCTAACATAATAGTCCATAGTGGATCTAACATAATAGTCCATAGTGGATCTAACATAATAGTCCATAGTGGGGCCAGCAGGAGACCATCCCGAGTGGAGACAGACAACCAGAACTTCATCCATGCTAGCTTGATTGCGTTGGAATTCCTGCACACCTTGCAATTGTGCTTATTTAGTCCTTTATTGACATTACAGGTAATGAGAGATTGATTTCAGCAACCCTCTTTTACAGATAATGGAGTGTGGTCAACGCTAACAAAATGCTGGTCTGGCGATTTACCCGGCAAGTTAAAGTTCAAAAAACGTGTTTGTCATCGTTGTTTGGTGTGGTTTCACTGTATGGCACATGTTTATGTCACTGTTGGCATTGTTCATCCTTAATGTGACATGTATGGCTGTTGAGTAAGTTCAAGTTCAGTTAGGTGTGGTAAAATTATTCCCTGCATGTGACCCATCACCCTTGATCACCCCCTGGGAGGTGAGGGGAGCAGTGAGCAGCAGCCGTGGTCACGCCCGGAAATCATTTTTGGTGATTTAACCCCCAATTCCAACCCTTGATGCTGAGCACCAAGCAGGGAGGTAACAGGTCCCATTTTTAGAGTCTTTGGTGTGACTTTGCCGGGGTTTGAACTCACAACCTACCCATCTCAGGGCGGACACATTGCATATTTTTGTTCTTTTTCCATTTTTTTTTACTAATGTTGATCTAGAGCCGCGGGCCCCAGGTCGCCCGTAAGGACCAGATGAGTCGCCCGCTGGCCTGTTCTAAAAATAGCTCAAATAGCAGCACTTACCAGTGAGCTGCCTCTATTTTTTTTAATTTTATCTTTTTACTAGCAAGCTGGTCTTGCTTTGCTGGACATTTTTAATTCTAAGAGAGACAAAACTCAAATAGAATTTGAAAATCCAAGAAAATATTTAAAAACTTGGTCTTCACTTGTTGAAATAAATTCATTTATTTTTTTACTTTGCTTCTTATAACTTTCAGAAAGACAATTTTAGAGAAGAAAATACAACCTTAAAAATAATTTTAGGATTTTTAAACACATATACCTTTTTACCTTTTAAATTCCTTCCTCTTCTTTCCTGACAATATATTTTTTTTATTATTATTGTAAAGAATAATAAATACATTTTAATTTAATTCTTCATTTTAGCTTATGTTTTTTCGACGAAGAATATTTGTGAAATATTTTTTCAAACTTATTATGATTAAAATTCCCCAAAAATATTCTGGCAAATCTAGAAAATTTTTGGAATCAAATTTAAATCTTATTTCAAAGTCTTTTGAATTTCTTTTAAAATTTTTGTTCTGGAAAATCTAGAAGAAATAATGATTTGTTTTTGTTAGAAATATAGCTTGGTCCAATTTGTTATATATTCTAACAAAGTGCAGATTGGATTTTAACCTATTTAAAACATGTCATCAAAATTCTAAAATTAATCTTAAGCAGGAAAAATTACTATTGATGTTCTATAAATTATTTTTTTAATTTTTTCAAAAAGATTCGAATTAGCTCGTTTTTCTCTTCATTTTTTCGGTTGAATATTTAATTCTAAAGAGTCGAAACTGAAGAAAAACTATGTTTCAAAATTTAATGTTCATTTTTTTCGTGTTTTCTTCTCTTTTAAACCGTTCAATTAAGTGTTTTTTCATTATTTATTCTCTACAAAAAACGTTCCGTAAAAAGAAAAAAATGCACATCGGAATGACAGACAGAAATACCCATTTTTTTAATATATATAGATATATTTATTAAAGGTAAATTGAGCAAATTGGCTATTTCTGGCAATTTATTGAAGTGTGTATCAAACTGGTAGCCCTTGGCATTAATCAGTACCCAAGAAGTAGCTCTTGCTTTCAAAAAGGTTGCTGACAGCTGGCAGATTGATGCTTTCCAGCAATTTCTGCGCCCGTTAGTTTACGGGCGACCGGGCCACGCTAATAAGAACCCACAAGGACCCCCACAGACCCCCACAGACCCCCACAGACCACCTGCATGCAGACTCCAACACTGTCTCTCCTGCTGCACTTTTCTTTGTGGCTGAAAGTCTTTTCTTTGCAGAAATCCACTTAGCAGATTACTGTTGTAATTAGCAATGTTGTGTTAGTTGCAGCTTTATAGTCGGCCTCAAAGCAACTATTGTTGTGCACTGATGGCTTCTCACGATCACCATGGACTAAAGTAAAGTGTTTCCATTCAAAAGAGGTCACAAGTTCATCTTGATCTTTAGAAAACGTTGTTGTAACTCAACAAAATTATACACTAGTAATAATACTGTATTTTCTGGACTATAAGGCGCTCTCACTATTATGTTAGATCCACTATGGACTGGACTCTCACTATTATGTTAGATCCACTATGGACTGGACTCTCACTATTATGTTAGATCCACTATGGACTGGACTCTCACACTATTATGTTAGATCCACTATGGACTGGACTCTCACTATTATGTTAGATCCACTATGGACTGGACTCTCACTATTATGTTAGATCCACTACAGACTGGACTCCCACTATTATGTTAGATCCACTATGGACTGGACTCTCACTATTATGTTGGATCCACTATGGACTGGACTCTCACTATTATGTTAGATCCACTATGGACTGGACTCTCACTATTATGTTAGATCCACTATGGACTGGACTGTCACTATTATGTTAGATCCACTATGGACTGGACTCTCACTATTATGTTAGATCCACTACAGACTGGACTCCCACTATTATGTTAGATCCACTATGGACTGGACTCTCACTATTATGTTGGATCCACTATGGACTGGACTCTCACTATTATGTTAGATCCACTATGGACTGGACTCTCACTATTATGTTAGATCCACTATGGACTGGACTCTCACTATTATGTTAGATCCACTATGGACTGGACTCTCACTATTATGTTAGATCCACTATGGACTGGACTCTCACTATTATGTTAGATCCACTAGAGACTGGACTCCCACTATTATGTTAGATCCACTATGGACTGGACTCTCACTATTATGTTGGATCCACTATGGACTGGACTCTCACTATTATGTTAGATCCACTATGGACTGGACTCTCACTATTATGTTGGATCCACTATGGACTGGACTCTCACTATTATGTTAGATCCACTATGGACTGGACTCTCACTATTATGTTAGATCCACTACAGACTGGACTCCCACTATTATGTTAGATCCACTATGGACTGGACTCTCACTATTATGTTGGATCCACTATGGACTGGACTCTCACTATTATGTTAGATCCACTATGGACTGGACTCTCACTATTATGTTAGATCCACTATGGACTGGACTCTCACTATTATGTTAGATCCACTATGAACTGGACTCTCACTATTATGTTAGATCCACTATGGACTGGACTCTCACTATTATGTTAGATCCACTAGAGACTGGACTCCCACTATTATGTTAGATCCACTATGGACTGGACTCTCACTATTATGTTGGATCCACTATGGACTGGACTCTCACTATTATGTTAGATCCACTATGGACTGGACTCTCACTATTATGTTAGATCCACTATGGACTGGACTCTCACTATTATGTTAGATCCACTATGGACTGGACTCTCACTATTATGTTAGATCCACTATGGACTGGACTCTCACACTATTATGTTAGATCCACTATGGACTGGACTCTCACTATTATGTTAGATCCACTATGGACTGGACTCTCACTATTATGTTAGATCCACTACAGACTGGACTCCCACTATTATGTTAGATCCACTATGGACTGGACTCTCACTATTATGTTGGATCCACTATGGACTGGACTCTCACTATTATGTTAGATCCACTATGGACTGGACTCTCACTATTATGTTAGATCCACTATGGACTGGACTGTCACTATTATGTTAGATCCACTATGGACTGGACTCTCACTATTATGTTAGATCCACTATGGACTGGACTCTCACTATTATGTTAGATCCACTATGGACTGGACTCTCACTATTATGTTGGATCCACTATGGACTGGACTCTCACTATTATGTTAGATCCACTATGGACTGGACTCTCACTATTATGTTAGATCCACTATGGACTGGACTCTCACTATTATGTTAGATCCACTATGGACTGGACTCTCACTATTATGTTAGATCCACTATGGACTGGACTCTCACTATTATGTTAGATCCACTAGAGACTGGACTCCCACTATTATGTTAGATCCACTATGGACTGGACTCTCACTATTATGTTGGATCCACTATGGACTGGACTCTCACTATTATGTTAGATCCACTATGGACTGGACTCTCACTATTATGTTGGATCCACTATGGACTGGACTCTCACTATTATGTTAGATCCACTATGGACTGGACTCTCACTATTATGTTAGATCCACTACAGACTGGACTCCCACTATTATGTTAGATCCACTATGGACTGGACTCTCACTATTATGTTGGATCCACTATGGACTGGACTCTCACTATTATGTTAGATCCACTATGGACTGGACTCTCACTATTATGTTAGATCCACTATGAACTGGACTCTCACTATTATGTTGGATCCACTATGGACTGGACTCTCACTATTATGTTAGATCCACTATGGACTGGACTCTCACTATTATGTTGGATCCACTATGGACTGGACTCTCACTATTATGTTAGATCCACTATGGACTGGACTCTCACTATTATGTTGGATCCACTATGGACTGGACTCTCACTATTATGTTAGATCCACTATGGACTGGACTCTCACTATTATGTTAGATCCACTACAGACTGGACTCCCACTATTATGTTAGATCCACTATGGACTGGACTCTCACTATTATGTTGGATCCACTATGGACTGGACTCTCACTATTATGTTAGATCCACTATGGACTGGACTCTCACTATTATGTTAGATCCACTATGGACTGGACTCTCACTATTATGTTAGATCCACTATGGACTGGACTCTCACTATTATGTTAGATCCACTATGGACTGGACTCTCACTATTATGTTAGATCCACTATGGACTGGACTCTCACTATTATGTTAGATCCACTATGGACTGGATTCTCACTATTATGTTAGATCCACTATGGACTGGACTCTCACTATTATGTTAGATCCACTATGGACTGGACTCTCACTATTATGTTAGATCCACTATGGACTGGACTCTCACTATTATGTTAGATCCACTAGAGACTGGACTCCCACTATTATGTTAGATCCACTATGGACTGGACTCTCACTATTATGTTGGATCCACTATGGACTGGACTCTCACTATTATGTTGGATCCACTATGGACTGGACTCTCACTATTATGTTAGATCCACTATGGACTGGACTCTCACTATTATGTTAGATCCACTATGGACTGGACTCTCACTATTATGTTAGATCCACTATGGACTGGACTCTCACTATTATGTTAGATCCACTATGGACTGGACTCTCACTATTATGTTAGATCCACTATGGACTGGATTCTCACTATTATGTTAGATCCACTATGGACTGGACTCTCACTATTATGTTAGATCCACTATGGACTGGACTCTCACTATTATGTTAGATCCACTATGGACTGGACTCTCACTATTATGTTAGATCCACTAGAGACTGGACTCCCACTATTATGTTAGATCCACTATGGACTGGACTCTCACTATTATGTTGGATCCACTATGGACTGGACTCTCACTATTATGTTAGATCCACTATGGACTGGACTCTCACTATTATGTTAGATCCACTATGGACTGGACTCTCACTATTATGTTAGATCCACTATGGACTGGATTCTCACTATTATGTTAGATCCACTATGGACTGGACTCTCACTATTATGTTGGATCCAATATGGACTGGACTCTCACTATTATGTTAGATCCACTATGGACTGGATTCTCACTATTATGTTAGATCCACTATGGACTGGACTCTCACTATTATGTTAGATCCACTATGGACTGGACTCTCACTATTATGTTAGATCCACTATGGACTGGACTCTCACTATTATGTTAGATCCACTATGGACTGGACTCTTACTATTATGTTAGATCCACTATGGACTGGACTCTCACTATTATGTTATATCCACTATGGACTGGACTCTCACTATTAAGTTAGATCCACTATGGACTGGACTCTCACTATTATGTTGGACCCACTATGGACTGGACTCTCACTATTTTGTTAGATCCACTATGGACTGGACTTTCACACTATTATGCTAGATCCACTATGGACTGGACTTTCACACTATTATGCTAGATCCACTATGGACTGGACTCTCACACTATTATGTTAGATCCACTATGGACTGGACTCTCACTATTATGTTAGATCCACTATGGACTGGACTCTCACTATTATGTTGGATCCACTATGGACTGGACTCTCACACTAATATGTTAGATCCACTATGGACTGGACTCACAATATTATGTTAGATCCACTTTGGACTGGACTCTCACTATTATGTTAGACCCACTATGGACTGGACTCTCACTATTATGTTAGACCCACTATGGACTGGACTTTCACAATATTATGTTAGATCCACTATGGACTGGACTCTCACTATTATGTTAGACCCACTATGGACTGGACTTTCACAATATTATGTTAGATCCACTATGGACTGGACTCTCACTATTATGTTAGACCCACTATGGACTGGACTTTCACAATATTATGTTAGATCCACTATGGACTGGACTCTCACTATTATGTTAGATCCACTATGGACTGGACTCTCACTATTATGTTAGATCCACTATGGACTGGACTCTCACTATTATGTTAGATCCACATCTGATGGCAGTCACACATAAGAGATACATGTGGCCTGCATTATGATGGCAGTCACACATAAGAAAGACGTGCAGACTTTTTAAATTTCCCCCAAATTTTCCACTTTTCCCGAAATTCCCAAATTTCCATGAAATTCTATTTGAAATGAATGTGTTCCACAATCCCCACATTTGTAATCCGACTCAAACTGTTCCAGCTCCAAAATATTCAGCCTGTTCATAATTGTGTGCTCTTTTTCAACAATTTAAAACAATTCCCAGATTTCCAAGAATTCCCAGTTTTCAGGGACATTTTCCACATTCAAAATGAATTGTCAATTTTTTTTAACTTCCACCATTTCCAAATTTTTCAACCGAGTCAAACCATTCGACCTCCAACATGTTGCACTCATCCTGGAAATTCAAACTTTAATTTTTCCAAGTAAAAAAAAAAATTCCAGAAATTTCCAGAGTTCCCTTTTTTCAAACCCTTTTTGACCATTTTTTCTTCCACATTTTTCAACCCACTTCAACCGTCTTAGCATCCAAACATTCTTCTTAATCTTTGTTTTCCTGAAATTCCTGGAATTCCTTAATAGCATTCCGCAATTATAAATGTTACTACTTCAACATTTGTTGACCCATTTGAAAAATTCCAATACCAACCATTTTAACTAATTCAGAACATTTAAGCTTTTTGACATTTTCCCCAAAATTTTCCACTTTTCCCGAAATTCCCAAATTTCCATGAAATTCTATTTGAAATGAATGGGTTCCACAATCCCCACATTTGTAATCCAACTCAAACCGTTCCAGCTCCAAAATATTCAGCCTGTTCATAATTGTGTGCTCTTTTTCAACAATTTAAAAGAATTCCCAGATTTTCAAGAATTCCCAGTTTTCAGGGACATTTTCCGCATTCAAAATGAATTGTCGATTTTTTCAAACTTCCACCATTTCCACATTTTTCAACCGAATCAAACCATTCGACCTCCAACATGTTGCACTCATCCTGGAAATTCAAACTTTAATTTTTCCAAGTTCCAAAAAATTCCAGGAATTCCCAAAATTCCCTTTTTTCAAACCCTTTTTGACCATTTTTTCTTCCACATTTTTCAACCCACTTCAACCTTCCCACCGTCCAAACATTCCTCTTAATCTTTTTTTTCACGGTTTTCCGAATTTCCAGGAATTCCTTAATACCATTTCGCAATTATAAATGTTACTACTTCAACATTTGTTGACCGACTTGAAAAATTCCAACACCAACCATTTCAACTCATTCAGAACATTTAAGACTTTTAACATTTTCCCCCAAATGTTCCGCTTTTCCCGAAATTCCCAAATTTCCATGAAATTCTATTTGAAATGAATGTGTTCCACAATCCCCACATTTGTAATCCGACTCAAACTGTTCCAGCTCCAAAATATTCAGCCTGTTCATAATTGTGTGCCCTCTTTCAACAATTTAAAACAATTCCCAGATTTTCAAGAATTCCCAGTTTTCAGGGACATTTTCCCCATTCAAAATGAATTGTCAATTTTTTTTAACTTCCAGCATTTCCACATTTTTCAACCGAGTCAAACCATTCGACCTCCAACATGTTGCACTCATCCTGGAAATTCAAACTACCATTTTTCCAAGTTCCAAAAAATTCCAGGAAATCGCAGAATTCACTTTTATTTTCAAACCCTTTTTTGACCCTTTTTTCTGGCGACTACTCCTTCCACATTTTTCCACACACTTCAACCGTTCCACCGTCCAAACATTACTCTTAATCAGGACAAAAAACAAAGTTGTTTTCCGAACTTAAAAAATTCCCAGTTTCCCCGAAATTCCAGGAATTCCTTAATACCACTTCTCGATAAAAAAATGTTACTACTTCAACATTTGTTGACCCATTTGAAAAATTCCAATACCAACCATTTTAACTAATTCAGAACATTTAAGCTTTTTGACATTTTCCCCAAAATTTTCCACTTTTCCCGAAATTCCCAAATTTCCATGAAATCCTATTTGAAATGAATGGGTTCCACAATCCCCACATTTGTAATCCGACTCAAACCGTACCAGCTCCAAAATATTCAGCCTGTTCATAATTGTGTGCTCTTTTTCAACAATTTAAAACAATTCCCAGATTTCCAAGAATTCCCAGTTTTCAGGGACATTTTCCCCATTCAAAAGGAATTGTCGATTTTTTTTAACTTCCAGCATTTCCACATTTTTCAACCGAGTCAAACCATTCGACCTCCAACATGTTGCACTCATCCTGGAAATTCAAACTTTAATTTTTCCAAGTAAAAAAAAATTCCAGGAATTCCCAAAATTCCCTTTTTTCAAACCCTTTTTTGACCCTTTTTTCTGGCGAGTACCCCTTCCACATTTTTCAAACCACTTCAACCGTTCCACCATCCAAACATTCTTCTTAATATGGACAAAAAAACGTTGTTTTCCCGAAATTCCTTAATACCATTTGTCAATTAAAAATGTTACTTCTTCAACATTTGTTGACCGACTTAAAAAATTCCAACAGCAACCATTTCAACTCATTCAGAACTTTTAAGACTTTTAACATTTTCCCCTAAATTTTCCGCTTTTCCCGAAATTCCCAAATTTCCATGAAAATCTATTTGAAATGAATGTGTTCCACAATCCCCACATTTGTAATCCGACTCAAACTGTTCCAGCTCCAAAATATTCAGCCTGTTCATAATTGTGTTCTCTCTTTCAACAATTTAAAACAATTCCCAGATTTCCAAGAATTCCCAGTTTTCAGGGACATTTTCCCCATTCAAAATGAATTGTCAATTTTTTTTAACTTCCAGCATTTCCACATTTTTCAACCTTGTCAAACCATTCGACCTCCAACATGTTGCACTCATCCTGGAAATTCAAACTTTAATTTTTCCAAGTTCCAAAAAATTCCAGAAATTTCCAGAATTCCCTTTTTTTAAACCCTTTTTCGACCCTTTTTTCTTCCACATTTTTCAACCCACTTCAACCGTCCAAACATTCCTCTTAATATTTGTTTTCACAGTTTTCCGAAATTCCAGGAATTCCTTAATACCATTTCGCAATTATAAATGTTACTACTTCAACATTTGTTGACCGACTTGAAAAATTCCAACACCAGCCATTTCAACTCATTCAGAACATTTAAGACTTTTAACATTTTCCCCCAAATGTTACGCTTTTCCCGAAATTCCCAAATTTCCATGAAATTCTATTTAAATGAATGGGTTCCACAATCCCCACATTTGTAATCCGACTCAAACCGTTCCAGCTCCAAAATATTCAGCCTGTTCATAATTGTGTGCTCTTTTTCAACAATTTAAAACAATTCCCAGATTTTCAAGAATTCCCAGTTTTCAGGGACATTTTCCCTATTCGATTTTTTTAAACTTCCACCATTTCCACATTTTTCAACCGAGTCAAACCATTCGACCTCCAACATGTTGCACTCATCCTGGAAATTCTAACTTTAATTTTTCCAAGTAAAAAAAAAAATTCCAGAAATTTCCAGAATTCCCTTTTTTCAAACCCTTTTTGACCATTTTTTCTTCCACATTTTTCAACCCACTTCAACCATCCTACCATCCAAACATTCCTCGTAATCTTTGTTTTCCTGAAATTCCTGGAATTCCTTAATAGCATTCCGCAATTATAAATGTTACTACTTCAACATTTCTACACCGATTTGAAACATTCCAACAGCAACCATTTGAACTCATTCAGAACATTCAAGTCTTATACAATTTTCACCAAAAATTCCGGCTTTTCCCAAAATTCCCATTGAAATGAACTGGACATTTTGTCAAAGTTCCACAATTCCCGCATCTTTCATCTGATTCAAACTGTTCTAACTCCCAAATATTCAGCCTGTTCAACAATTTGAAAACAAAAATCCTGGATTTTTAAGAATTCCCAGTTTTCAGGGACATTTTCCTCATTCAGAATGAATTGTCCATTTTTTTAAACTTTCACAATTCGCACAGTTTTCAAACCATTCCAACATCAACACGATCCACTCGTCCAACTAACACTTTCCCAAGTTCCAAACCAAAGTCCGTTTTTTCCTGGAAATTCAAACATACTACATCCTGTCATCATTTCAGTTCCACTTCAATTGGAACATTCACACACAATTCATTCAGGAATTGCTTCTCTAGTTGATAAAGCCTCTGAGTATTGAAAACACTGTAATGATCCGCTACCTGGATCATATTATGATTAGATTTTAAGTCTTTTTGTGTCATCTGTTGGTTTTGGACTCCTTTGGTTCCTGTTTGTGCACTTCTCCGTCGGTTACCATAGTTACGTATTATTTTCACCTGCCGCTTGTTCCGGACGCACACCAGTTTTGTAATCACAGTGATTATTTAAGCCTGCTTTCTCCCGTCAGTCGGTCTGGCTTCCTGGTTTGTTTTCTTACAACAAGTGACGACTTCTGTTTCCCTGCTAGCTTCCACGCTAGGCTAGTTGTTTTTCTAGCTCCCATGCTAGCTCTTTTAGTTTCGTCAAAGTCTGATTTATATTTTAAATAAATCATTTCCTACCTTGAGGCTGTGTCCGAGGCTCGTCTGCATTCCTGGGAGAACGAAACCCGCATCACCATGCGCCCAGATCCTTGCAAACACTCAACCCTTTACCAAAGTATTGGACAAATTCTTTAAAATACCTCACATTTATTGTCATAAATTTAGGAAATCACACAAGGGTAATCCGGTGTATCTCACAGGAATGCAAACAGTTCCAGTAGTGGTCTTAATATCTGTAAATTCATAAAAAGGCTTTAACTAAATTGAATTAATCAAAATCTTATGTGGGCCTACCGAGGATGTCGTAGTGGTTTGTGTAGTGGTTTGTGCAGCCCTTTGAGACACTACTGATTTAGGGCTATATAAGTAAACATTGATTGACTGATTGAAAATCAACAAGGGAAAAAAAATGACATTTGTGGCCCCCTGTCATACTTGCCATCCTTGAGACCTCCGATTTCGGGAGGTGGGCGTGGTTGGGGGCGTGGTTAAGAGTCAAATATTTAATACATATATATATATATATATATGTATATATATGTGTGTGTATATATAAGAAATACTTGAATTTCAGTTAACCCTAGCTATATATATATATATATATATATATATATATATATATATATATATATATATATATAGAAAAGAAATACTTGAATTTCAGTGTTCATTTATTTACACATATACACACACATAACACTCATCTACTCATTGTTGAGTTAAGGGTTGAAATGTCCATCTTTATTCTATTTTCTGTCTATTCTACATTCAATTCTCTTCTATGTACAGTAGATGGCAGTATTGACCTGTTTAAGAGTGTCACAAGTTCACAACATTGCTGTTTAGGCAGACGAACTGCTTTACGGGAGACGAAAAAAGGTGACTGCTGTTGTTGTGTGTTGTTACCGAGCTGGGAGGACTTTAATGAAACTGCCTAACAATAAACCCAAGAACTCGCCCTCGATCATTCTACAGTTATAACGTCATTGGGCAGACTCGCTCTTTATATTGTGGGAAAAACTGTCGACACGTCACTCCGCCTGAATTTCGGGAGAGTTTCGGGGGAAAATTTGTCCCGGGAGGTTTTCGGGAGAGGCGCTGGATTTCGGGAGTCTCCCGGAAAATCCGGGAAGGTTGGCAAGAATGCCCCTTGTTGATTTATCAGGTGCTGTTAAAACCGGATGCGACACAGGTGTACTAAATTTGGGAGAAGAAACCACACCAGTTCCCCCTGAAGGGGACCCCGTGTGACGTTCAAGGACCTCGTCACAGTCAAAAGCAAAGCAAAGAACAAGCAGTCTGCTTCCTTTTTATTTTGTCCATTGTTGACTTGCATGCCTTCAAAAAAAAGGAGACTTTCCTCCAGGGTGTGCACTCTCGAGCCAGCCGGATTCTTTTAGGAGTCAGAAAGCATATCATCCGCCCCGCTGTTAAATGTCCGGGAGTCAGACTCCAGTGCACTTCTTCCTTCTTCTCTCTAAGCCACTTTTCTACCTTTTTTTATTTTTAACAAACACTATAAACTAGGGCTGGACATTTATCTGAATTTGAACCTTGGTTGCAGCCTACGCACATTTATATTAATATTATAATAAATGAATGGGTCGGCTTGATAAAGCTGAGAACAACAGCACCCTACCGGCCCTTCACAATAAGAGCGCTGTGGGCGACATCCGGTCTGACTGCGTTAACAAAATAAAGGTTTAAAAAAAGTACCTTACACAAGCATAACGTACGCAAAATGCACTTATTGATACATTGACAAAAAATGTCTTGCGTTGACTTCGAATACTGGGTCAGATTGTCCTGTCACGCCCATGAGGTCATGTTTCGTTTTTGTCATGTTTGGTTATTTTTTTGGACACTTGTTTACCGCTTTTGCACTTCCTTGTTTCGCTTATCTCCATAGCAACTCATTAGTTTCCACCTTGTCTTCAAGTCACGCCCCTGTCCTCAGTTCTCACACCTGTTGATATTTATCATAGCTATTATTTAAGCCACAGTTGCCAGGTAGTCAACCTGGCAACTTCATATTCCTCATCTACCTTCATGCCATGCTACTCTGTTTATTATGCTGTCCGGGCCGTGTACGTTTTTGTTATTCATGTCACAGTGCAAGTGTTTGTTTCATGTTTATAGTTTGTAGCCTTTGTGCTAGTCGTTTGTTTTTTCATTAGTCTATTTTGTTCTCCGCCATAGTGTGCGCCATTTGTTTCCCCTTTTGTTAGTTATAGTGTTTAATAAATATAAATGTACTTGCATTCTCGCCTGGCTCGTGCCAATTTCCCTTTGCGTCAAAGAAACAATCCAAGTCACAGTCCAAGTCCTGACAGTACCAATAAATGTAAGGATTAGAGATGTCCGATAATAAATGCTTTAAAATGTAATATCATAAATTATCGGTATCGGTTTCAAAGCTTTTTGGAGACAACATTTTTACACAATTAATTTTTTACACTCTGTTTATTATGCTGTCCGTGCCTTGTAAGTTATTGTTATTCATGCCACAGTGCAAGTGTTTGTTTCATGTTTATAGTTTGTAGCCTTTGTGCTAGTCGTTTGTTTTTTCATTAGTCTATTTTGTTCTCCACCATTGTGTGCGCCATTTGTTTCCCCTTTTGTTAGTTATAGTGTTTAATAAATAAAAAAGTAATTGATTTCTCGCCTGGCTTGTGCCAATTTTCCTTTGCGTCAAAGAAACAATCCAAGTCACAGTCCAAGTCCTGACAGTACCAATAAATGTCAGGATTAGAGATGTCCGATAATAAATGCTTTAAAATGTAATATCGGAAATTATCGGTATCGGTTTCAAAGCTTTTTGGAGACAACATTTTTACACAATTAATTTTTTACACTCTGTTTATTATGCTGTCCGTGCCTTGTAAGTTTTTGTTATTCATGCCACATTGCAAGTGTTTGTTTCATGTTTATAGTTTGTAGCCTTTGTGCTAGTCTTTTGTTTTTTCATTAGTCAAGTTTGTTTTCCGCCATTGTGTGCGCCATTTGTTTCCCCTTTTGTTAGTTATAGTGTTTAATAAATATAAATGTACTCGCATTCTCGCCTGGCTCGTTTCAATTTCCCTTTGTGTCAAAGAAACAATCCAAGTCAGTGTTTAAAAATTCAGTATAATAACATTTTGTGTACAAGAATTCAATGCAAAAAAATCAGTTTGTCAAAATACAGTTTTTTTAAATTCTGTGTGAAATAATTCAGTTAAAAATAATCAATGTATGAAAATTTTGTGTAAAAAATGTAGTTAAAAAAACACTGTAGAAATTTAGGTCAATAAAATTAATTTTGTTTTAAATCAGTCAGTGTAAAAAAAATAATATTTGTCAATTTTTTTTAAATTCAGTGTAAAATAATTCAGTTTAAAAATGTATGTATAAAAATTCAGTGTGAAAAAATCAGTTTGAAAAAAAACAGTGTATTAAAATTTTGTGTAGAAATTTTGTTAAAACATTTTGTGTAGAAAATTTAGTTGACAAATTTTGTGTATAGAAATTCAGGGCAATAAAATTCAGTGTATACAAATTCAGTGTAAGGAAATGTAGTGTATAAATATTCAATGTTAAATAATCATTGCAAAAAAATTATCAGTTTGTCAAAAAAATTTTTAATTCAGTGTAAAATAATTCATTTAAAAAAATGTATGTACAAAAATTCAGTGTGAAAACTCGGTGTAAAAAAATCAGTTCAAAAAAACAGTGTATAAAAAGTTTGTGTTAAAAATTTAGTTAAAAAAATGTGTGTATAGAATTTGAGGACGATAAAATTCAGTTTATGAAATTTTGTGTATAAATATGCAATGTAAAAAATCAATGTAAAAAAATAATCAGTTTGTCAAAATACCGTTTTTTCCGAATTCTGTGTAAAATAATTCAATTAAAAAAATGTATGTATAAAAATTCAGTCCAAAATAAATCAGTGTTAAAATTCAGTGTAAAAAAAAATACATTTATAGAAATTTAGGGCAATACAAGTCATTTTGTATAAACTCAGTGTAATACAATTTAGTGTATAAATATTCAGTGTAAAAAAACATTGGTGTAAAAAAATAATCAGTTTGTCAAAAAACAGTTGTTTTTTAAGCTCAGTGTGAAATAATTCAGTTAAAAAAATTATTGCATTAAAATTCAGCGTAAAAAATCAGTGTGAAAAATTAAGTTAAAAAAAAAATCAGTATCCGAAAATTTATTGTGAAAAAACCAGTCCAAAAAAATCAGTGTTAAAATTTAGTGTAAAAAATTGGTGTATAGAAATGTAGAGTAGTAAAATGAATTTTGTATAAATTCAGTCTAATACAATTTAGTGTATAAATATTCTGTGTAAAAAAAAAAATCAGTTTGTCAAAGATCCTTTTTGTTTTAATTCAGTGTGAAATAATTCAGTTAAAAAAAATTATGCATAAAAAATCAGTGTGAAAAATCCAGGCAAAAAAATTAGTATATGAAAATTTTGTGTAAAAAATTGTAAAAAAAAAAAAAAGTCACTGTATAGAAATGTAGGGCAATACAATTAGTTTTGTTTACTTTCAGTGTAATTAAATTTAGTGTAATAAAATTTACTGTATAAAAATTCAGTGTAAAAAAAAAATCAGTTTGTCAAAATACAGTTTTTTTTATTCAGTGTGAAATAATTCAGTTAAAAAAATGTATGTGTAATAATTCAGTGTATTCAAATTATATGTGTTAAAAAAAATCAGTGTAATAAAATTGGATTAAAAAAAAAATCAGCGGAAAAAAAATTCAGTGCAGAAAAAAGATCTGCTTCAAAACCTCCCAACCATTGAGGGGCTTTTTTTACACTGAACATTTTATTTGAGCATCAAGCTGACCCATTCATTTATTTTGGCTCACAGATTCCTTTTCAATTCAATTATTTGCATCAATTTGGGAAACATTCAATAATTCCATTAATAAAAACACAAACAAACCTCCATAATTAAAATGCTACTAAAATAATGAAGCCCTTTTTTTTGTCTTCCACACGCCAACACCCACAGCCGCTTTGCCTTAGGAGACAGAGGATGGAACAGAATCCAGTGCCTCCATTCAAGTCCGCTTCTGAATGAAACATCGGGAGGATGGCGGGATCCATTCACTCGCTCACTCGCATTCATTCATTTTAAACCCGCGCTGGCTCATGTGCGCACTGAGCGTGCTCCATGCGTAAAAAAAAACAACTCACCGCCGTGGCGAGCGGGGCCAGCTCCACGAGCCGGTGTGGACCGATGGAGCTCATGTTCCAGGGGGCCCGGGTGCCCGGGTCCGGCGTGTTGTGCATCCCCGGTCCAATCAGCAGCGCCGAGTCCATCCCCGCCATGCACGTGCGTAAAAGTCAGAGGCGGGCTAGGCGTCCATCTCCAGGGGCGCGTTCATAATGGCCGCGCACTTGCGGAGTCCAAATGTGACTGGACTGATGTTGGTGCGCGGCTGAGGATGGGGAGAGGGGGGGGGGGGGGGAGTGGTGCGCCTCCTCCTTCCTCTCTCTCACTCTCTCCTTCTCTCTCTCTCTTATCCTCTGTGTGGATGTTCCCTCCAAACATCCACACACTCCTCAGCAGTGTGTCACCCGCTCTGAGATTCTTCTCCTGCAAACATTTGTAGTTAAACAAATAGAACCAAAAGTATTTCTATAAAGTATAGTGTGTGCATCACGGCACCCACCTGTTCCCCATTAGCCTGGTCACCCGTGGGATGTTCCAAATAAGTGTTTGATGAGCATTCCTCAACTTTGTCAGTCTTTTTTGCCACTCATGCCAGCTTTTTAAAAAAAATCTAATTCCCAATGAGCTAATATTTGCAAAAAATAACCAAGTTTACCAGTTTGAAATTTAAGTATCTTGTCTCTGCGGTCTATGTTTGACCACTCCTCTTGACAAAATTGGTGGAGTTCAACTAAATTTGTTGGTTTTCTGACACGGACTTGTTTCTTCAGCATTGTCTACACGTTTAAGTCAGGACTTTGGGAAAGGCCATTCTAAAACCTTAATTCTAGCCTAATTTAGCCATTCCTTTACCACTTTTGACGTGTGTTTGGGGTCATAGTCTTGTTGGAACACCCAACTGCGCCCAAGACCCTGATGATTTTAGGTTGTCCCGAAGAATTTGAAGAGTTTCTTTGTCCCATTTACTCTCTGTAAAGCACCAGCTCCATTGGCAGCAAAACAGGCCCAGAGCACAATACTACCACCACCATGTTTGACGGTAGGCATAGTGTTCCTGGGATTAAAGGCCTTATCTTTTCTTTTCCAAACATATTGCTAGGTATTGTGGCCAAACAGCTCCATTTTTGTTTCATCTGACCACAGAACTTTCCTCTAGAAGGTCTTATCTTTGTCCATGTGATGTCTAGTCCTTTCTAGTCTAGTTTGGTTCTATTTGTTTAACTACAAATGTGGGATGTACTTTTCAGACAATGACTATAAAAACTCAGCATTATTTTCCGTTTAAGTCATGGCTTTTGGAAAGGCCATTCTAAGACCTTAAGTCTAGCCTAATTTAGCCATTCCTTTACTACTTTTGACGTGTGTTTGGGGTCATAGTCCTGTTGGAACACCCAACTGCGCCCAAGACCCAACCTCCGGGCTGATGATTTTAGGTTGTCCTGAAGAATTTGAAGAGTTTCATTGTCCCATTTACTCTCTGTAAAGCACCAGTTCCATTGGCAGCAAAACAGGCCCAGAGCATAATACTACCACCACCATGCTTGACGGTATGCATAGTGTTCCTGGGATTAAAGGCCTACAAACATATTGGTAGGTATTGTGGCCAAAAAGCTCCATTTTTGTTTCACCTGACCACAGAACTTTCCTCCAGGAGGTTTCATCTTTGTCCATGTGATGTCTAGTCCTTTCTAGTCTAGTTTAGTTCTATTTGTTTAACTACAAATGTGGGATGTACTTTTCTGACAATGACAACAAAAACTCAGCATTATTTTCCGTTTAAGACAGGGCTTTGGGAAAGCCATTCTAAAACCTTCATTCTAGCCTGATCTAGCCATTCCTTTACTACTTTTGACGTGTGTTTGGGGTCATAGTCCTGTTGGAACACCCAACTGCGCCCCAAGACCCAACCTCCGGGCTGATGATTTTAGGTTGTCCCGAAGAATTTGAAGAGTTTCTTTGTCCCATTTACTCTCTGTAAAGCACCAGTTCAATTGGCAACAAAACAGGCCCAGAGCATAATACTACCACCACCATGCTTGACGGTATGCATAGTGTTCCTGGGATTAAAGGCCTACAAATATATTGCTGGGTATTGTGGCCAAAAAGCTCCATTTTTGTTTCACCTGACCACAGAACTTTCCTCCAGGAGGTCTCATCTTTGTCCATGTGATGTCTAGTCCTTTCTAGTCTAGTTTGGTTCTATTTGTTTAACTACATATGTGAAGGGATGTACTTTTCTGACAATGACAACAAAAACTCAGCATTATTTTCCGTTTAAGACAGGGCTTTGGAAAGACCATTCTAAAACCTTAATTCTAGCCTAAATGCACTGGGCATAATAAACACAACATTATTAATATTGCTACTACGGATAATTTGATCAAAAATTCCCTAAAACAGCCCACTACCTATAATATAGGTTTTTTAAACATAAGATCATTGTCTCCCAAAATGTTGTTAGTTAATGATATCATCAGAGACAACAATCTTAACGTCATCGGTCTCAGCGAAACCTGGCTTAAACCAAACAACTTTTTTGCGCTAAATGAGGCATGTCCTCCTAACTTTACACATGCGCATATTGCCCGTCCCCTTAAAAAGTATTTGGCCACCCATCCAAATGATGAGAATCAGGTGTTCTACTCACCTGGCCCGGTGTATCAAATCAAGCACTGTTTCTACAAACATTTGTGAAAGAATTGGCCGCTTTAGTGATTTCCAGCGTGGGACTGTCATAACAAATCCAGTGAAATTTCCTCGCTCCTAAATATTCCGGACTCAACTTTCTAAGAAAAGCAAAGAGTTTGGGAACAACAGCAACTCAGCCACCAAGTGGTAGGCCACGTAAACTGACAGAGAGGGGTCAGCGGATGCTGAAGCGCATAGTCCAAAGACTTTCTGCACGGTCAGTTGCTACAGAGCTCCAAACTTCATGTGACTTTCCAATTAGCCCACGTACAGTACGCAGAGAGCTTCATGGAATGGGTTTCCATGGCCGGGCACCTGCATCTAAGCCATAAATCACCAAGTCCGGTGCAAAACATGGGATGCAGTGTAAAGCACGTCGCCACTGGACTCGAGAGCACTGGAGACGTGTTCTCTGGAAACCAGTTTCCATATGAGTTGGGAAATTGTGTTAGATGTAAATATAAACAGAATACAATGATTTGCAAATCCTTTTCAAGCCATATTCAGTTGAATATGCTACAAAGACAACATATTTCATGTTCAAACTTTCTTGGCTGCAACACGTGCCAAAGTAGTTGGGAAAGGGCATGTTCACCACTGTGTTACATCACCTTTTCTTTTAACAACACTCAATAAACGTTTGGGAACTGAGGAAACTAATTGTTGAAGCTTTGAAAGTGGAATTCTTTCCCATTCTTGTTTTATGTAGAGCTTCAGTCCTTCAACAGTCCGGGGTCTCCGTTGTCCTATTTTACGCTTCATAATGCGCCACACATTTTCCATGGGAGACAGGTCTGGACTGCAGGCGGGCCAGGAAAGTACCCACACTCTTTTACTACAAATCCACGCTGTTGTAACACGTGGCTTGGCATTGTCTTGCTGAAATAAGCAGGGGCGTTCATGAAAAAGAAGCAGCATATGTTGTTCCAAAACCTGTATGTACCTTTCAGCATTAATGGTGCCTTCACAGATGTGTAAGTTACCCATGCCTTGGGCACTAATGCACCCCCATACCATCACACATGCTGGCTTTTCAACTTTGCGTCAATAACAATCTGGATGGTTCGCTTCCCCTTTGGTCCGGATGACACGATGTATAATATTCCCAAAAATGTGGACTCGTCAGACCACAGATCACTTTTCCACTTTGCATCAGTCCATCTTAGATGATCTCGGGCCCAGAGAAGCCGGCGGCGTTTCTGGATGTTGTTGATAAATGGCTTTCGCTTTGCATAGTAGAGCTTTAATTTGCACTTACAGATGTAGCGACCAACTGTATTTAGTGACAGTGGTTTTCTGAAGTGTTCCTGAGCCCATGTGGTGATATCCTTTAGAGATTGATGTGGATTTTTGATACAGTGCCGTCTGAGGGATCGAAGGTCACGGTCATTCAATGTTGGTTTCCGGCCATGCCGCTTACGTGCAGTGATTTCTCCAAATTCTCTGAACCTTTTGATGATATTATGGAGCGTAGATGTGACAATGCTGACTATGAGAAACCTTGGAGAGGAACTCAGATGTGCCCCCCCCCCCCACCCCCCACCCCCCCCCCCCCCTCTCGGGGACGTGTTGCTGAGCCCATGTGGTGATATCCTTTAGAGATTGATGTGGGTTTTTGATACAGTGCCGTCTGAGGGATCGAAGGTCACGGTCATTCAATGTTGGTTTCCGGCCATGCCGCTTACGTGCAGTGATTTCTCCAAATTCTCTGAACCTTTTGATGATATTATGGAGCGTAGATGTGACAATGCTGACTATGAGAAACCTTGGAGAGGACCTCAGATGTGCCCCCCCCCACCCCCCACCCCCCCTCTCGGGGACGTGTTGCTGGCATCAAATTCTAAAGTTAATGATTATTTGCAAAAAAAAAAAAAATGTTGTCTTTGTAGCATATTCAACTGAATATGGGTTAAATATGATTTGCAATGATAGCATTCCGTTTATATTTACATCTAACACAATTTCCCAACTCATATTGAAACGGGGTTTGTAGTTTCCTCAGTTCCCAAACGCTTCAGAAAACCACTGTCACTAACTACAGTTTGTCGCTACATCTGTAAGTGCAAGTTAAAACTCTACTATGCAAAGCGAAACCCATTTATCAACAACATCCAGAAATGCCGCCTGCTTCTCTGGGCCCGAGATCATCTAAGATGGACTGATGCAAAGTGGAAAAGTGTTCTGTGGTCTGACGAGTACACATTTTTGGAAATATTCTACATCGTGTCATCTGGACCAAAGGGGAAGAGAACCATCCAGACTGTTATCGACGCAAAGTGTAAAAGCCAGCATGTGTGATGGTATGGGGGTGCATTAGTGCCCAAGGCATGGGTAACTTACACATCTGTGAAGGCACCATTAATGCTGAATGGTCCATACAGGTTTTGGAACAACATATGCTGTCATCTAAAATCCATCTTTTTCATGGACGCCCCTGCTTATTTCAGCAAGACAATGCCAAGCCACATTCAGCACGTGTTACAACAGCGTGGCTTCATAAAAAAAGAGTGCGGGTACTTTCCTGGCCCGCCTGCAGTCCAGACCTGTCTCCCATGGAAAATGTGTGGTGCATTATGAAGCGTAAAATAGGACAGCGGAGACCCCGGACTGTTGAAGGACTGAAGCTCTACATAAAACAAGAATGGGAAAATAATTCCAAATTTCAAAGCTTCAACAATTAGTTTCCTCAGTTCCCAAACGTTTATTGAGTGTTGTTAAAAGAAAAGGTGATGTAACACAGTGGTGAACATGCCCTTTCCCAACTACTTTGGCACGTGTTGCAGCCATGAAATTCTAAGTTAATTATTATTTGCAAAAAAAAAAAAAAAAAAAGTTTATGAGTTTGAACATGAAATATGTTGTCTTTGTAGCATATTCAACTGAATATGGCTTGAAAAGGATTTGCAAATCATTGTATTCTGTTTATATTTACATCTAACACAATTTCCCAACTCTTATGGAAACGGGGTTCGTAGTTTCCTCAGTTCCCAAACGTTTATTGAGTGTTGTTAAAAGAAAAGGTGATGTAACACAGTGGTGAACATACCCTTTCCCAACTACTTCGGCACGTGTTGCAGCCATGAAATTCGAAGTTGATTATTATTAGAAAAAAAAATAATAATAATAAAGTTTATCAGTTTGAACATGAAATATGTTGTCTTTGTAGCATATTCAACTGAATATGGCTTGAAAAGGATTTGCAAATCATTGTATTCTGTTTATATTTACATCTAACACAATTTCCCAACTCATATGGAAACAGGGTTTGTAGTTTCCTCAGTTCCCAAACATTTATTGAGTGTTGTTAAAAGAAAAGGTGATGTAACACAGTGGTGAACATGCCCTTTCCCAACTACTTCGGCACGTGTTGCAGCCATGAAATTCTAAGTTAATTATTATTTGCAAAAAAAATAAATAAAGTTTAGGAGTTTGAACATATAATATCTTGTCTTTACAGTGCATTCAACTGAATATATTCTGTTTATATTTACATCCAACAGAATTTCCCAACTCATATGGAAACGGGGTTTGTATATCAAATGCATCGGCACTGGTATCATGAGTACAGTACAACTATTCACAGTCACGAGCGTTTGGGTCATAACTGAACCCCCCCACCCCCCCACCCCGGGTTCAAACGTAAACAACACTCGTGCCTCCTAACCAGGTGCATCTTCCCATCATGCACACACGCCCCACAGCCCGTGTTGTGCTTCTAAAGGTGCCAGCAACTTGTTTAGTCCCACGCCAAATCCCAGATGACGTTAAAGCCAGGACGCCGCAAAAGGCCCGGGAGATAAATCCTAAATTATGGCCGAGTGTCAAGAAGCTTGGAGGATCATCTTCCAGCATTTGTTCATGCTTCCCCCTTTTTACTGCAGCCTTGCCCGTATGACCTCCACCATCAATCTACAGGAGCTTTGCCCATCGCAGCCATAAAGTCCGACTGGCCCCTCCACCCCCAAACCTACTTGACTGTTTACGTAACTCACAGCTTCCCCTTTTCCACAGTAATACGCCTCTAACGCTGACTAATTCCCAATAATGCTGGATAACTCTGGTGTCCAGGGGCTGGAGAAGCCGGGTCCAGTCGGGGGCCTCCTGTGGGAAAACACTTTCTAAGCAGCCGCTGATCGCTCACACGAGAGGGTCAACGGCGGGATCTTGTGCAACAAACTATCGTCGACGTCCTAACTACCATATTTTTCGGACTATAAGGCGCACTTAAAATCCTATCATTTTCTCAAAAATCAACAGTGCGCCTTTTAGTCCAAAAAATACAGCATATGACCGGCTGTTCATCCTCCGTATATTCAGGTTCAAAAAGATAAGGTTGTGAATCCTCATTTGTCAGAAAATAGTCGAATACGGTCATTTTTCAGCATTTTGCTAGCGTGTTTTGTCATTTTTAGAATCCCAAAGTAAAAATATGTGTGTTCTTGTGTCTAATAATGATTGTGAACGATAGGCAAAATTCCCCACAAAATAGTGCATTTCCCCTTTAAGGCTACCGTACTTTTCGGACTATAAGGCGCACTTAAAATCCTATAATTTTCTCAAAAATCAACAGTGCGCCTTTTAGTCCAAAAAATACGGCGTATGACCGGCTGTTCATCCTCCATATATTCAGGTTCAAAAAGATAAGGTTGTGAATCTTCATTTGTCAGAAAATAGTAGAATACGGTCATTTTTAAGCATTTTGCTAGCCTGTTTTGTCATTTTTAGAATCCCAAAGTAAAAATATGTGTGTTCTTGTGTCTAATAATGATTGTGAACGATAGGCAAAATTCCCCACAAAATAGTGCAGTTCCCCTTTAAGGCTACCGTATTTTTCGGACTATAAGGCGCACTTGAAATCACAGAATTTTCTCAAAAATCAACAGTGCGCCTTTTAGTCCAAAAAATACGGTGTATGACCGGCTGTTCATCCTCCGTATGTTCAGGTTCAAAAAGATAAGGTTGTGAATCCTCATTTGTCAGAAAATAGTAGAATACGGTCATTTTTCAGCATATTGCAATCGTGTTTTGTCATTTTTAGAATCCCAAAGTAAAAATATGTGTGTTGTTGTGTCTAATAATTATTGTGAACGATAGACAAAATTCCCCACAAAATAGTGCATTTCCCCTTTAAGGCTACCGTACTTTTCGGACTATAAGGCGCACTTAAAATCCTATCATTTTCTCAAAAATCAACAGTGCGCCTTTTAGTCCAAAAAATACGGCGTATGACCGGCTGTTCATCCTCCGTATATTCAGGTTAAAAAAAGATAAGGTTGTGAATCCTCATTTGTCAGAAAATAGCAGAATACGGTCATTTTTCAGCATTTTGCTAGCCTGTTTTGTCATTTTTAGAATCCCAAAGTAAAAATATGTGTGTTCTTGTGTCTAATAATGATTGTGAACGATGGACAAAATTCCCCACAAAATAGTGCATTTCCCCTTTAAGGCTACCGTACTTTTCGGACTATAAGGCGCACTTAAAATCCTATCATTTTCTCAAAAATAAACAGTGCGCCTTTTAGTCCAAAAAATACGGCGTATGACCGGCTGTTCATCCTCCGTTTATTCAGGTTCAAAAAGATAAGGTTGTGAATCCTCATTTGTCAGAAAATAGTAGAATACGGTCATTTTTCAGCATTTTGCTAGCGTGTTTTGTCATTTTTAGAATCCCAAAGTAAAAATATGTGTGTTCTTGTGTCTAATAATGATTGTGAACGATAGGCAAAATTCCCCACAAAAAAGTGTAGTTCCCCTTTAAGGCTACCGTACTTTTCGGACTATAAGGCGCACTTAAAATCACATAATTTTCTCAAAAATCAACATTGCGCCTTTTAGTCCAAAAAATAAGGCGTATGACCGGCTGTTCATCCTCCGTATATTCAGGTTCAAAAAGATAAGGTTGTGAATCCTCATTTGTCAGAAAATAGTAGAATACGGTCATTTTTCAGCATTTTGCTAGCGTGTTTTGTCATTTTTAGAATCCCAAAGTAAAAATATGTGTGTTCTTGGCTCTCATAATGATTGTGAACGATAGGCAAAATTCCCCACAAAATAGTGCATTTCCCCTTTAAGGCTACCGTACTTTTCGGACTATAAGGCGCACTTAAAATCACATAATTTTCTCAAAAATCAACATTGCGCCTTTTAGTCCAAAAAATAAGGCGTATGACCGGCTGTTCATCCTCCGTATATTCAGGTTCAAAAAGATAAGGTTGTGAATCCTCATTTGTCAGAAAATAGTAGAATACGGTCATTTTTCAGCATTTTGCTAGCGTGTTTTGTCATTTTTAGAATCCCAAAGTAAAAATGTGTGTGTTCTTGTGTCTAATAATGATTGTGAACGATAGACAAAATTCCCCACAAAATAGTGCATTTCCCCTTTAAGGCTACCGTACTTTTCGGACTATAAGGCGCACTTAAAATCCTATCATTTTCTCAAAAATTAACAGTGCGCCTTTTAGTCCAAAAAATACGGCGTATGACCGGCTGTTCCTCCTCCGTATATTCAGGTTCAAAAAGATAAGGTTGTGAATCCTCATTTGTCAGAAAATAGCAGAATATGGTAATTTTTCAGCATTTTGCTAGCGTGTTTTGTCATTTTTAGAATCCCACAGTAAAAATATGTGTGTTCTTGTGTCTAATAATGATTGTGAACGATAGGCAAAATTCCCCACAAAAAAGTGTAGTTCCCCTTTAAGGCTACCGTACTTTTCGGACTATAAGGCGCACTTAAAATCCTATCATTTTCTCAAAAATGGACATTGCGCCTTATATCCCGGTGCGCCTAATGCACGGAATATGTCTGGTTGTGCTTACCTATCTCGAAGCAATTTTATTTGGTACATGGTGTAATGATAAGTGTGACCAGTAGATGGCGGTAACACATAAGAGATACGTGTAGACTGCGATATGACGCCAGTTAAAAACGCCAAAACTTTAAATGTTTCATTGAAAATATAGAACATTACACATTGTTTAGTTTTTTTTTTCCGGTTTGTTTTGGATAAGCACACCATTTATGTCAGCGTAGTTTGACTCCGATTTCCACATTTCATCCCAGCAAGTCCTGCCGACCTCACTCTTTCGGCATCCGTCTGCTCCAACGTGTCACTCCCTGTTTGTGCTCGGTTTTATGACCAGCTGTTCATCCTCAGTATATTCAGGTTCAAAAAGATAAGGTTGTGAATCCTCATTTGTCAGAAAATAGTAGAATACGGTCATTTTTCAGCATTTTGCTAGCGTGTTTTGTCATTTTTAGAATCCCAAAGTAAAAATATGTGTGTTCTTGTGTCTAATAATGATTGTGAACGATAGGCAAAATTCCCCACAAAATAGTGCATTTCCCCTTTAAGGCTACCGTACTTTTCGGACTATAAGGCGCACTTAAAATCCTATCATTTTCTCAAAAATCGACAGTGCGCCTAATGCACGGATTAATTCTAGTTGTGCTTGCCGACCTCGAAGCAATTTTATTTGGTACATGGTGTAATGATAAGTGTGACCAGTAGATGGCGGTAACACATAGGAGATGCGTGTGGACTGCGATATAACACCAGTAATCAATGCCAAAACTTTAAATGTTTCATTGAAAATATAGAACATTACACATTGTTTAATTTTTTTTCCCGGTTTGTTTTGGGTAAGCACACCATTTATGTCAGCGTAGTTTGACTCCGAGTTCCACATTTCATACAGGCATGTCCCGCCGACCTCACTCTCTTGGCATCCGTCTGCTCCAACGTGTCACTCCCTGTTTGTGCTCAGTTTTATGACCAGCTGTTCATCCTCCGTATATTCAGGTTCAAAAAGATAAGGTTGTGAATCCTCATTTGTCAGAAAATAGTAGAATACGGTCATTTTTCAGCATTTTGCTAGCGTGTTTTGTCATTTTTAGAATCCCAAAGTAAGAATATGTGTGTTCTTGTGTCTAATAATGATTGTGAACGATAGGCAAAATTCCCCACAAAATAGTGCATTTCCCCTTTAAGGCTACCGTACTTTTCAGACTATAAGGCGCACTTAAAATCACATAATTTTCTCAAAAATCAACAGTGCGCCTTTTAGTCCAAAAAATACGGCGTATGACCGGCTGTTCATCCTCCATATATTCAGGTTCAAAAAGATAAGGTTGTGAATTCTCATTTGTCAGAAAATAATAGAATACGGTAATTTTTGAGCATTTTGCAAGCTTGTTTTGTCATTTTTAGGATCCTAAAGTAAAAATATGTGTGTTCTTGGCTCTCATAATGATTGTGAACGATAGACAAAATTCCCCACAAAATAGTGCATTTCCCCTTTAAGGCTACTGTATTTTTCGGACTATAAGGCGCACTTGAAATCACAGAATTTTCTCAAAAATCAACAGTGCACCTTTTAGTCCAAAAAATACGGCGTATGACCAGCTGTTCATCCTCCGTATATTCAGGTTAAAAAATATAAGGTTGTGAATCCTCATTTGTCAGAAAATAGTAGAATACGGTCATTTTTCAGCATATTGCAATCGTGTTTTGTCATTTTTAGAATCCCAAAGTAAAAATATGTGTGTTCTTGTGTCTAATAATTATTGTGAACGATAGACAAAATTCCCCACAAAATAGTGCATTTCCCCTTTAAGGCTACCGTACTTTTCGGACTATAAGGCGCACTTAAAATCCTATCATTTTCTCAAAAATCAACAGTGCGCCTTTTAGTCCAAAAAATACGGCGTATGACCGGCTGTTCATCCTCCGTATATTCAGGTTCAAAAAGATAAGGTTGTGAATCCTCATTTGTCAGAAAATAGCAGAATACGGTCATTTTTCAGCATTTTGCTAGCGTGTTTTGTCATTTTTAGAATCCCAAAGTAAAAATATGTGTGTTCTTGTGTGTAATAATGATTGTGAACGATAGGCAAAATTCCCCACAAAATAGTGCATTTCCCCTTTAAGGCTACCGTACTTTTCGGACTATAAGGCGCACTTAAAATCCTATCATTTTCTCAAAAATCAACAGTGCGCCTTTTAGTCCAAAAAATACGGCGTATGACCGGCTGTTCATCCTCCATATATTCAGGTTCAAAAAGATAAGGTTGTGAATCTTCATTTGTCAGAAAATAGTAGAATACGGTCATTTTTCAGCATTTTGCTAGCGTGTTCTGTCATTTTTAGAATCCCAAAGTAAGAATATGTGTGTTCTTGTGTCTAATAATGATTGTGAACGATAGGCAACATTCCCCACAAAATAGTGCATTTCCCCTTTAAGGCTACCGTACTTTTCGGACTATAAGGCGCACCTAAAATCCTATCATTTTCTCAAAAATCAACAGTGCGCCTTTTAGTCCAAAAAATACGGCGTATGACCGGCTGTTCATCCTCCGTATATTCAGGTTCAAAAAGATAAGGTTGTGAATCCTCATTTGTCAGAAAATAGTAGAATACGGTCATTTTTCAGCATTTTGCTAGCGTGTTTTGTCATTTTTAGAATCCCAAAGTAAAAATATGTGTGTTCTTGTGTCTAATAATTATTGTGAACGATAGGCTACCGTACTTTTCGGACTATAAGGCGCACTTAAAATCCTATCATTTTCTCAAAAATGGACACTGCGCCTAATGCACGGATTAATTCTTGTTGTGCTTGCCGACCTCGAAGCAAATTTATTTGGTACATGGTGTAATGATAAGTGTGACCAGTAGATGGCAGTCGAACAAAAAAAAAACTAGTAGACTGCTATATGACACCAGTAAACAACGCTAAAACTTTAAATGTTTCATTGAAAATATAGAACATTACTCATTGTTTAGTTTTTTTTTTCCGGTTTGTTTTGGATACGCACACCATTTATGTCAGCGTAGTTTGACTCCGAGTTCCACATTTCATACAGGAAAGTCCCGCCGACCTCGCTCTCTCGGCATCCGTCTGCTCTAACGTTTCACTCCCTGTTTGTGCTCGCTTTTATGACCAGCTGTTCATCCTCAGTATATTCAGGTTCAAAAAAGATAAGGTTGTGAATCCTCATTTGTCAGAAAATAGTAGAATACGGTCATTTTTCAGCATTTTGCTAGCGTGTTTTGTCATTTTTAGAATCCCAAAGTAAAAATATGTGTGTTCTTGTGTCTAATAATGATTGTGAACGACAGGCAAAATTCCCCACAAAATAGTGCATTTCCCCTTTAAGGCTACCGTACTTTTCGGACTATAAGGCGCACTTAAAATCACATAATTTTCTCAAAAATCAACAGTGCGCCTTCTAGTCCAAAAAATACGGCGTATGACCGGCTGTTCATCCTCCGTATATTCAGGTTCAAAAAGATAAGGTTGTGAATCCTCATTTGTCAGAAAATAGTAGAATACGGTCATTTTTCAGCATTTTGCTAGCATGTTTTGTCATTTTTAGAATCCCAAAGTAAAAATATGTGTGTTCTTGTGTCTAATAATTATTGTGAACGATAGGCAAAATTCCCCACAAAATAGTGCATTTCCCCTTTAAGGCTACCGTACTTTTCGGACTATAAGGCGCACTTAAAATCCTATCATTTTCTCAAAAATCAACAGTGCGCCTTTTAGTCCAAAAAATACGGCGTATGACCGGCTGTTCATCCTCCGTATATTCAGGTTCAAAAAGATAAGGTTGTGAATCCTCATTTGTCAGAAAATAGCAGAATACGGTCATTTTTCAGCATTTTGCTAGCTTGTTTTGTCATTTTTAGAATCCCAAAGTAAAAATATGTGTGTTCTTGTGTCTAATAATGATTGTGAACGATAGGCAAAATTCCCCACAAAATAGTGCATTTCCCCTTTAAGGCTACCGTACTTTTCGGACTATAAGGCGCACTTAAAATCACATAATTTTCTCAAAAATCGACAGTGCTCCTCATATCCCGGTGCGCCTAATGCACGGAATATGTCTGGTTGTGCTTACCGATCTCGAAGCAATTTTATTTGGTACATGGTGTAATGATAAGTGTGACCAGTAGATGGCGGTAACACATAAGAGATACGTGTGGACTGCGATATGACGCCAGTTAAAAACGCCAAAACTTTAAATGTTTCATTGAAAATATAGAACATACACATTGTTTAGTTTTTTTTTTTTCCGGTTTGTTTTGGATAAGCACACCATTTATGTCAAGGTAGTTTGACTCCGAGTTCCACATTTCATCCCAGCAAGTCCTGCCGACCTCACTCTTTCGGCATCCGTCTGCTCCAACGTGTCACTCCCTGTTTGTGCTCAGTTTTATGACCAGCTGTTCATCCTCCGTATATTCAGGTTCAAAAAGATAAGGTTGTGAATCCTCATTTGTCAGAAAATAGTCGAATACGGTCATTTTTCAGCATTTTGCTAGCGTGTTTTGTCATTTTTAGAATCCCAAAGTAAAAATATGTGTGTTCTTGTGTCTAATAATGATTGTGAACGATAGGCAAAATTCCCTACAAAATAGTGCATTTCCCCTTTAAGGCTACCGTACTTTTCGGACTATAAGGCGCACTTAAAATCACATAATTTTCTCAAAAATCAACAGTGCGCCTTTTAGTCCAAAAAATACGGTGTATGACCAGCTGTTCATCCTCCGTATATTCAGGTTCAAAAAGATAAGGTTGTGAATCCTCATTTGTCAGAAAATAGTAGAATACGGTCATTTTTCAGCATTTTGCTAGCGTGTTTTGTCATTTTTAGAATCCCAAAGTAAAAATATGTGTGTTCTTGGCTCTCATAATGATTGTGAACGATAGGCAAAATTCCCCACAAAAAAGTGCATTTCCCCTTTAAGGCTACCGTACTTTTTGGACTATAAGGCGCACTTAAAAACCTATCATTTTCTCAAAAATCAACAGTGCGCCTTATATCCCGGTGCGCCTAATGCACGGAATAATTATGGTTGTGTTTGCCGACCTCGAAGCAATTTTATTTGGTACATTGTGTAATTATAAGTGTGACCAGTAGATGGCAGTCAAAAAAACAACTAGTAGACTGCTATATGACACCAGTAAACAACGCCAAAACTTTAAATGTTTCATTGAAAATATAGAACTTTACACATTCTTTAGTTTATTTTACGGTTTGTTTTGGGTAAGCACACCCTTTATGTCGGTGTAGCTTGACTCCGAGTTCCACATTTCATCCCGGCAAGTCCCGCCGACCTCACTCTCTCGGCTTCCGTCTGCTCCAACGTGTCACTCTCTGTCCGTGCTTGCTTTTAGGACCAGCTGTTCATCCTCCGTATATTCAGGTTCAAAAAGATAAGGTTGTGAATCCTCATTTGTCAGAAAAATAGTAGAATACGGTAATTTTTCAGCATTTTGAAAGCGTGTTTTGTCATTTTTAGAATCCTAAAGTAAAAATATGTGTGTTCTTGTGTCTAATAATGATTGTGAACGATAGGCAACATTTCCACCAAAAGGTGCAGTCCCCCTTTAAGGCTACCGTACTTTTTGGACTATAAGGCGCACTTAAAATCCTATCATTTTCTCAAAAATCGACAGTGCGCCTTATATCCCGGTGCGCCTAATGCACGGAATAATTCTGGTTGTGCTTACCGATCTCGAAGCAATTTTATTTGGTCCATGGTGTAATGATAAGTGTGACCAGTAGATGGCGGTAACACATAAGAGATACGTGTAAACTGCGATATAACACCAGTAATCAACGCCAAAACTTTAAATGTTTTATTGAAAATATAGAACATTACACATTGTTTAGTTTTTTTTCCTGTGTGTTTTGGGTAAGCACACCATTTATGTCGGTGTAGCTTGACTCCGAGTTCCACATTTCATACAGGCAAGTCCCGCCGACCTCACTCTCTCGGCTTCCGTCTCCTCCAAAGTGTCACTCTCTGTCCGTGCTTGCTTTTATGACCAGCTGTTCATCCTCCGTATATTCAGGTTCAAAAAGATAAGGTTGTGAATCCTCATTTGTCAGAAAATAATAGAATACGGTAATTTTTGAGCATTTTGCAAGCATGTTTTGTCATTTTTAGGATCCTAAAGTAAAAATATGTGTGTTCTTGTCTCTCATAATGATTGTGAATGATAGACAAAATTCCCCCCCAAAAAGTGCAGTTCCCCTTTAAGGCTACCGTACTTTTTGGACTATAAGGCGTACTTAAAATCCTATCATTTTCTCAAAAATCGACAGTGCGCCTTATAACCCGGTGCGCCTAATGCACGGATTAATTCTAGTTGTGCTTGCCGACCTCGAAGCAAATTTATTTGGTACATGGTGTAATGATAAGTGTGGCCAGTAGATGGCAGTCAAACAAAAAAAAAACTAGTAGACTGCTATATGACACCAGTAAACAACGCTAAAACGTTAAATGTTCCAATGAAAATAAAGAACATTACACATTGTTTCGGTTTTTTTTCCCGGTTTGTTTTGGGTACGCACACCATTTATGTCAGCGTAGTTTGACTCCGAGTTCCACATTTCATACAGGCATGTCACGCCGACCTCACTCTCTCGGCATCCGTCTGCTCTAATGTTTCACTCCTTGTTTGTGTTCGCTTTTATGACCAGCTGTTCATCCTCCGTATATTCAGGTTCAAAAAGATAAGGTTGTGAATCCTCATTTGTCAGAAAATAATAGAATACGGTAATTTTTGAGCATTTTGCAAGCATGTTTTGTCATTTTTAGGATCCTAAAGTAAAAATATGTGTGTTCTTGGCTCTCATAATGATTGTGAATGATAGGCAAAATTCCCCACCAAAAAGTGCAGTTCCCCTTTAAGGCTACCGTACTTTTTGGACTATAAGGCGCACTTAAAATCCTATCATTTTCTCAAAAATCGACAGTGCGCCTTATATCCCGGTGCGCCTAATGCACGGATTAATTCTAGTTGTGCATACCGACCTCGAACCAATTTTATTTGGTACATGGTGTAATGATAAGTGTGACCAGTAGATGGCAGTCAAACAAAAGAAAAAATATCCATCCATTTCCTACCGCTTATTCCCTTTCAAAAACTAGTAGACTGCTATATGACACCAGTAAACAACGCTAAAACGTTAAATGTTCCAATGAAAATAAAGAACATTACACATTGTTTAGTTTTTTTTTCCGGTTTGTTTTGGGTAAGCACCCAATTTATGTCAGTGTAGCTTGACTCCGAGTTCCACATTTCATCCCGGCATGTCCTGCGGACCTCACTCTCTCGGCTTCCGTCTGCTCCAACGTGTCACTCTCTGTCCGTGCTTGCTTTTATGACCAGCTGTTCATCCTCAGTATATTCAGGTTCAAAAAGAAAAGGTTGTGAATCCTCATTTGTCAAAAAATAGTAGTCATTGTTTTCTAAATACGGTAAATTTTAGTGAACATGTTACATATTGTTATGAAGGTGTCTGTCACTACATAAAATATACTTGCAGTGTGTAAATAAAATGCACCTTCTAATCATGTCCTCCTTTTGTATGAAAAAAGACCTGATTAGACGAGCTCATCGGCAGTGCGCCATACAATCCGGTGCCCCCTATGGTCCGGAAAATACGGTAAGTCTTCTGGAGACACCTTCTCTTTGTGTCGGGTGCACTTGGGACACAATGTTTGCCGCCGTCATTAAGAGGATCAAACCGCGGACTCAGAAGCAAACAATACCACGCTGTTGCGGCGTCACCCTTGTTTTCTTCCACCTCCTTCCCGTTTAAATAGGTCGCCTTTCATTCCCAGATTTACAATCATGAGGCGGAGGAAATCCGAAGCGACCCACTTTCAGGTCTCGGACGTGTCCACGGCGATACAGAAAAAAAGGCGATTCATACGGTTGGAGCACAGAGCGGTGGCGTTGGCCGCAACCGCCGTACAGCCGACTGCTGAGTCAGCTCCTTTTCAAAGAGGGGACGGTTATCGTTTTCAAGGAATGTCTCGGGGGGTCGGGGGGGATTGAGTTGTAGCCACAAATTAGCGCTTGGCGGGTCTGCCTCGCAGTCAGGTGGGTGTCAGTCGGCAACACATCGACGGCTCAGATTTATTGACGGGCGTTCAAACTGGCGCCAACGAGGGTCGCCCACGTAAGATTGAAGAAGGCACAAAGGGGCGCCACTTTCAGTGTCTTTTGATTCTTAGACGCACGACGTCGGTCGCTAGGTAGAATACAAGCTTCAAGCGCACCTGTGAAGTGAAAACCATGTCAGTGAGGCTCATGGAGAGAATGCCAAGAGTGGGCAAAAAAAAGGAAAGGGTGGCTATTTTGAAGAAAGTAGAATATAGAACATGTTTTCAGTTATTTCACCTCTTTTTATTAAGTACATAACTCTACATGTGTTCATTCATAGTTTTGATGCCTTCAGTGACAATCTACAATGTCAAGAGGGGGGGGGGGGGGGGGGGGGGTTGCCCACATCTGAGGTCCTCTCCAAGGTTTCTCATAGTCAGCATTGTCACTGGCGTCCCACTGGGTGTGAATTCTCCCTGCCCACTGGGTGTGAGTTTTCCTTGCCCTTTTGTGGGTTCTTCCGAGGATGTTGTAGTCGTAATGATTTGTGCAGCCCTTTGAGACATTTGTGATTTGGGGCTATATAAATAAACATTGATTGATTGAATAATGGAACCCACCTGTTCCCAATGAGCCTGTTCACCTGTGGGATGTTCCAAATAAGTTGCTGATGAGCATTCCTCAACTTTCTCAGTCTTTTTTGCCACCTGTGCCAGCTTTTTTTAAACATGTCGCAGGCAACACATTCCAAATGAGCTAATATTTGCAAAAAATAAAAAGTTTTTCCAGTTCAAACGTTAAATATCTGGTCTTTGCAGTCTATTCTGTTATGATCCCTTGCCCGGATCTTGTGTTAGTTGGTTTAGACCCCTTAGTCCTGTTTTCAGCACCCCTGAGTTTTTGTGCTTTGGTTACCATGGGTGCTGACTAGTTTTACCTGCCTCTGTCATGAAAAAGGGAGTTTTTTTGGGTTGATGCAATAATTGTAAGTGTATCTTGTGTGTTTTATGTTGATTTAATAAAAATAAAAAAAACAATTAATACAAATGTTTTCTGCGGCTCGGTACCAATCGAGCCAGTACCCGGTAGTTGGGGACCACTGCCATAGATGGTGAAATCCCTAAATTCCTCGCAATAGCTTGTTGAGAAATGTTGTTTTTACCATGATTACCCTTCTGATTAAAAGTTATTGAAAGAGTTTTGATAAGTTCTCCGGTTTGGATTTTACGCGCCTTCAAAAAAACCCTGCGCAGATTTTCCTAAAAAATGGCGTTTTTGCCTCTTTGAGCTGTAATTTGACCTACTTAAAATGCTTCAAAGTGCAAGTTAAAGCTCTGTTATGCAGACCGAAAGCCATTTATCAACAACATCCAGAATCGCCGATCTGTAATTTCACCCCCTTAACATGCTTCAAAACTCACCAAATTTTACACACACATCAGGACTGGCAAAAACTGCCACCTAATAAAAAAACAAACCCCAAAAATCTAAATTGCGCTTAGCGCCCCCTAGGAAAATACCCAGACAAAACTGCATGTAACGTCTGTTAGAAATGTCGTAGAGACATGAAATAAAAACCTCTGTTGGTCTGACTTAGACCAGGGCTTGAGTAGCGGCGGCAGCAGCCAAAGGCGGACCCGACCAACGCTGCTTGCAGCTTTAACTGTAAGTGTATCTTGTGTGTTTTATGTTGATTTAATAAAAATAAAAAAACAATTAATACAAATGTTTTCTGCGGCCCGGTACCAATCGAGCCAGTACCCGGTAGTTGGGGACCACTGCCATTGATGATGAAATCCCTAAATTCCTCGCAATAGCTTGTTGAGAAATGTTGTTTTTACCATGATTACCCTTCTGATTAAAAGTTATTGAAAGAGTTTTGATAAGTTCTCCGGTTTGGATTTTACGCGCCTTCAAAAAACCCCTGCGCAAATGTTCCTAAAAAATGGCGTTTTTGCCTCTTTGAGCTGTAATTTGACCTACTTAAAATGCTTCAAAGTGCAAGTTAAAGCTCTGTTATGCAGACCGAAAGCCATTTATCAACAACATCCAGAATCGCCGATCTGTAATTTCACCCCCTTAACATGCTTCAAAACTCACCAAATTTTACACACACATCAGGACTGGCAAAAACTGCCATCTAATAAAAAAACAAACCCCAAAAATCTAAATTGCGCTTAGCGCCCCCTAGGAAAATACCCAGACAAAACTGCATGTAACTTCTGTTAGAAATGTCGTAGAGACATGAAATAAAAACCTCTGTTGGTCTGACTTAGACCAGGGCTTGAGTAGCGGCGGCAGCAGCCAAAGGCAGACCCGACCAACGCTGCTTGCAGCTTTAATTGTAAGTGTATCTTCTGTGTTTTATGTTGATTTAATAAAAATAAAAAAACAATTAATACAAATGTTTTCTGCGGCCCGGTACCAATCGAGCCGCTACCCGGTAGTTGGGGACAACTGCCATAGATGGTGAAATCCCTAAATTCCTCGCAATCTTATTGAGAAATGTTGTTTTTACCATGACTAGGGAAGGTTGTTTGGATTGTGTCAACTGTTGGACAATTTGCTCACGCATTTCTTCACAAAGTGGTGACCCTCGCCCCGTCCTTGTTTGCGAATGACTGAGCATTTCACGGAAGATGCTTTTATATCCAATCACGGCACCCGCCTGCTCCCATATTATGCTGGGAAGATAAAAATAAGATGAAAAAGAACCAAATAATGCCGCTGTCATCCCCAGCCAATGACTGGAGATAACGCTGACATTTCCAGAACGTGACTGCATCAGAGACGCTTTGGGCAGATCGCGGGCGCAATCCCCTGCACACGCCGATAAAGCCTGGGGGGAGCATCTGAATCCACCAAGAAAGGTCCTTAAAGTCCTACTGAAATGAGATGTTCTTATTTAAACGAGCTCCATTCTATGTGTCATACTTCATCATTTCGCCATATTGCCATATTTTTGCTGAAAGGATTTAGTAGAGAACATCGATGATAAAGTTTGCAACTTTTGGTCGCTACTAAAAAAGCCTTGCCTGTACCGGAAGTAGCAGACCATGTGCGTGTGACATCACGGGTTGTGGAGCTCCTCACATCTGAACGTTGTTTACAATCATGGCCACCAGCAGCGAGAGCGATTCGGACCGAGAAAGCGACGATTTCCCCATTAATTTGAGCGAGGATGAAAGATTTGTGGATGAGGATAGTGAGAGTGAAGGACTAGAAGAAAAAAAATGATTCAGATGTTGTTAGACACATTTACTAGGATAATTCTGGAAAATCCCTTATCTGCTTATTGTGTTACTAGTGTTTTTGTGAGATTATATGGTCGTACCTGTACAACCTGAAAGTCGGAAGGGTGTGACAGCCAGTGTCTCCGAGGGAAGCCACGTTTCTCGACAAGGCGAAGGCAGCCGGTCAAGCCGGGCTGAGATTTTATTATTTTTATCCCCTCCTCCACAGTGGAAGCATCCGACAGTCGGGGACGGCCGGTGCGAGGAGGCAAAAGAGTCGCAGCTGCCTCTTTGACAGGTGCAGGAGGAACGACGCAAGCTCTCCGCTCATGTCTACGGTAAGAGCAGACTTATTACCACCATTTTCTCACCGAAACCTGCCGGTTGACATGTGGTCGGGAACCATGTTCGCTTGACCGCTCTGTTGTGAATTAAGTGAATCATATTTATATAGCGCTTTTCTCTAGTGACTCAAAGCGCTTTACATAGTGAAACCCAATATCTAAGTTACATTTAAACCAGTGTGGGTGGCACTGGGAGCAGGTGGGTAAAGTGTCTTGTCCAAGGACACAACGGCAGTGACTAGGATGGCGGAAGCGGGAATCGAACCTGCAACCCTCAAGTTGCTGGCACGGCCACTCTACCAACCGAGCTATACCGCCCATTGTAAAGCTTCACTGTCATCTTTCGGGAATGTAAACAAGGAAACACCGGCTGTGTTTGTGTTGCTAAAGGCGACCGCAATAGACCGCTTCCCACCTACAGCTTTCTTCTTTGACGTCTCCATTATTTATTGAACCAATTGCAAAAGACTCAGCAACACAGATGTCCAGAACACTGTGGAATTATGCGATGAAAAGAGACAACTTATAGCTGTGATCGGTGCTGGACCAAAATGTCATTATACTGCGACGTTTTAGCAGGATACTTCCACGCGAAATTTAAAATTGCAATTTAGTAAACTGGCATGTGTTGCAATGTTAATATTTCATCATTGATATATAAACTATCAGACTGCGTGGTCGCTAGTAGTGGCTTTCAGTAGGACTTTAAATGCTAACGCCATCGAGCAAATAGAGAATGTCATATTTGTGCTTCTTAAGGCTGTGAAGTCACGGGGTTATTAATCCAATCATTAACCTCTGACAAGCAGCGTCATGGCGATCAAGTGGACGTGTGTTGAGATAGTCCAGGAATTTACAAGTAAAAAGCTGCAGGCTGCATTTCTAACGCTAAGAATAACGCCCGAGCCTCGCCGCTGTGTGTGTGTGTTCTTATGTAAATATAGGAGGATGGAGGTCACATGGGATGCTTTTTTTTTTTTTTTTTTTTTAAGTACGGTTTTCTTCGAAACTGCCCCGGGAGCTTTGTGCCGCATGAACGGGCGTAAGGATGGGAGTGCATGGCGGGGAAGACTCAAGATTATGCTCCAACACTACAGGGCGCCACCAGCGGGTCTCCTGAAGATCCCAAAAACCCAATTTGAGTTAAAAGTAAAGTTAAAGTACCAATGATTGTCACACACACACACGAGGTGTGGTGAGATATGTCCTCTGCATTCGACCCATCACCCTTTATTCATGTGTAAATAATATAAATACAGTCTATTATACAACATTATTCATGTGTGAATAATATAAATACTGTCTATTATACAACATTATTCATGTGTGAATAATATAAATACAGTCTATTATACAACATTATTCACATGTGAATAATATAAATACAGTCTATTATACAACATTATTCATGTGTGAATAATATAAATACTGTCTATTATACATTATTATTCAGTTGTGAATAATATATACAGTTTATTATACAACATTATTCATGTACGAATAATATAAATACAGTCTATTATACAGCATTATTCACATGTGAATAATATATATACAGTTTATTATACAACATTATTCACATGTGAATAATATATATACAGTTTATTATACAGCATAATTCACATGTGAATAATATAAATACAGTATATTATACATCATTATTCATGTGTGAATAATATAAATACAGTCTATTATACAGCATAATTCACATGTGAATAATATATATACAGTCTATTATACATCATTATGCACGTGTGAATAATATAAATACAGTCTATTATACAGCATTATTCACATGTGAATAATATAAATACAGTCTATTATACAGCATTATTCACATGTAAATAATATAAATACAGTTTATTATACAACATTATTCACATGTGAACAATATAAATACAGTCTATTATACAGCATTATTCACCTGTGAATAACATAAATACAGTCTATTATACAACATTATTCACATGTGAATAATATAAATACATTCTATTATACAACATTATTCATGTGTGAATAATATAAATACAGTCTATTATACAACATTATTCACATGTAAATAATATAAATACATTCTATTATACAACATTATTCACGTGTGAATAATATAAATACTGTCTACTATACAACATTATTCATGTGTGAATAATATAAATACAGTCTATTATACAGCCTTATTCACATGTGAATAATATATACAGTTTATTATACAACATTATTCATGTACGAATAATATAAATACAGTATTATACAACATTATTCACATGTGAATAATATAAATAGTCTATTATACAACATTATTCACATGTGAATAATATATACAGTTTATTATACAACATTATTCGTGTACGAATAATATAAATACAGTTTATTATACAACATTATTCACATGTGAATAATATAAATACAGTCTATTATACAGCATAATTCACATGTGAATAATATAAATACAGTCTATAATACAACATTATTCATGTGTGAATAATATAAATACACTATTATACAGCATTATTCACATGTGAATAATATAAATACAGTCTATTATACAGCATAATTCACATGTGAATAATATAAATACAGTCTATAATACAACATTATTCATGTGTGAATAATATAAATACACTATTATACAGCATTATTCACATGTGAATAATATAAATACAGTCTATTATACAGCATTATTCACATGTAAATAATATAAATACAGTTTATTATACAGCATAATTCACATGTGAATAATATAAAGACAGTTTATTATACAACATTATTCTCGTGTAAATAATATAAATACATTCTATTATACTACGATTATTACATTTTGACAGAAGTGTAGATAGAACATGTGAGAAGAGAAAGTAAGCAGATATTAACAGTAAATGAACAAGTAGATTAATAATTCATTTTCTACCACTTGTCCTTAATAATTTTGACAAAATTATTAGGTAGATAAATGACACGATATGTTACTGCCATACTTGCAAACCTTGGGATCTCCGATTTGGGGAGGTGGGGGGGGCGTGGTCGGGGGTGGTTGGGGGCGTGGTAAAGAGAGGCGGAGTATATTTACAGCTACAATTCACCAAATCACGTATTTCTTATATATATATAGATAAGAAATACTTGACTTTCAGTGAAATCTTGCTAAATATATATATTTTTTTTTATTATATATAAACATATATATATAAATAAAAAATACCTGAATTTCAGTTTTAATTATTTACACATATACACACACATAACACTCATCTACTCATTGTTGAGTTAAGGTTTGAATTGTCCATCCTTGTTCTATTCTCTGTCACTATTTTTCTAACCATATGCATGTACAGTAGATGGCAGTATTGTCCTGTTTAAGAGTGTCACAACATTGCTGTTTACAGCAGACGAACTGCTTTACGGTAGACGAAAACATGACTGCTGTTGTTGTGTGTTGTTACCGAGCTGGGAGGACGTTAATGAAACTGCCTAACAATAAACCCACATAAGAAACCAAGAACTCAGAACCGCCTTAATTTCTGGAGAAAATTTGTCCCGGGAGGTTTTCAGGATAGGTGCTGAATTTCTGGAGTCTCCTGGAAAATCTGTGAGGGTTGGCAAGTATGATTACTACATATGTCAGCAGACTAATTAGGAGCCTTTGTTAGAATGTTCTAGTATGTTCACTATTTTATTTAGGGAGAAACTTGAAATAATAAACATATGTTTAAAGGCCTACTGAAATGAGATGTTCTTATTTAAACGGGGATGAAAGATTCGTAGATAAGGAAAGTGAGAGTGAAGGACTAGAAGAAAAAAAAACTATTATAATTTACTAGTATAATTCTGGAAAATCCCTTATCTGCTTATTGTGTTACTAGTGAGATTATATGGTCGTACCTGTACAACCTGAAAGTCGGAGGGGTGTGGCCACGGGTGTGGTGACCGCCAGTGTCTCTGAGGGAAGCCATGTTTCTTGACGAGGCGAAGGCAGCCGGGTTTGATTTTTTTTTTTCCCTCCACGGTGGAATCATCCGACGTCAGGGCGCGGCCGGTGGGAGGAGGCAAGAGAGTCCACAGCTTCCTCTTTGACAGGTGCAGGAGGAACGACACAACCTCTCTGCTCATGTCTACGGTAAGAGCAGACTTATTACCACCATTTTCTCACCGATGGATTGATTGATACTTTTATTAGTAGATTGCACAGTTCAGTACATACAATTGACCACTAAATGGTAACACCCGAATAAGTTTTTCATCTTGTTTAAGTCCACGTTAATCAATTCATGGTAACCGAAACCTGCCGGTTGACATGTGGTAGGGAATCATGTTCGCTTGACCGCTCTGTTCCATAGTAAAGCTTCACCGTCATCTTTCGGGAATGTAAACATTGAACTTTCACAGTATCATGTTAGACCCGCTCCACATCCATTGCTTTCGGCCCCCTAGAGGGGGGGGGTTGCCCACATCTGAGGTCCTCTCCAAGGTTTCTCATAGTCAGCATTGTCACTGGCGTCCCACTGGATGTGAATTCTTCCTGCCCACTGGGTGTGAGTTTTCCTTGCCCTTTTGTGGGTTCTTCCGAGGATGTTGTAGTCGTAATGATTTGTGCAGTCCTTTGAGACATTTGTGATTTGGGGGCTATATAAATAAACATTGATTGATTGATTGATAAACAAGGAAACACCGGCTGTGTTTGTGTTGCTAAAGGCGGCCGCAACACACCGCTTCCCACCTACATCTTTCTTCTTTGATGTCTCCATTATTCATTGAACAAATTGCAAAAGATTCAGCAACACAGACGTCCAGAATACTGTGGAATTATGCGATGAAAAGAGACCGAAACCATCATACCGCGACGTTTTAGCATGATACTTCCGAAATTTAAAATTGCAATTTAGTAAACTAAAGCGGCCGTATTGGCATGTGTTGCAATGTTAATATTTCATCATTGATATATAAACTATCAGACTGCGTGGTGGCTAGTAGTGGCTTTCAGTAGGACTTTAAGCAAATGCTCTCCATCAAGATCCCGAGCTGATACCGGTTTGACCCGGTAGAAGGAACACGCCCTCGAGGAAGGTCGAGCTCCTTTCATGGCTGACTGATTGATCCCAAGGTGGTGAGTTTCTGTGCGTGTCACGTTCCGACTCAACTGCTCGGCTTCAAAAGGCTGACGGGAATCACAGCTGAGAGGGGAAGCATGTTTAATCACGTAAAAAGGCGAGAAGGTACTTGGCAGCATAAGCCGGGCGTGAATAAAACCGTGATTCCCCATCACCGGGGTTTTTTTTTTTTAACGGCACATTTTAAGAATACAATTGAAAAATATTAAAAACATAAAAAGTGGTATAAAAGAGCCAACAGGTGAAATGTAACAAGAAAATGTTGCAATGCTTTAATAACACAAAGCTGCCATGCAGGCTGTTTCTTTCTTTAAAAAATAATAATGAATCAAAATGTCATTTTGAATTATTGGCCTATTCAAGGCTTCAATTACGTCACATTAAATATTCCACTTTGATATATTTTTGCGGGGAAAATGTTGCATATTTTGTGTTTTGCCTTATAGAAAACTGAGCTGGGCTTCACGGTGGCAGAGGGGTTAGTGCGTCTGCCTCACAATACCAAGGTCCTGCAGTCCTGGGTTCAAATCCAGGCTCGGGATCTTTCTGTGTGGAGTTTGCATGTTCTCCCCGTGACTGCGTGGGTTCCCTCCGGGTACTCCGGCTTCCTCCCACCTCCAAAGACATGCACCTGGGGATAGGCCCCTCCCACTTCCAAAGACATGCACTTAGGGATAGGCCACTCCCACTTCCAAAGACATGCACCTGGGGATAGGCCCCTCCCACTTCCAAAGACATGCACCTGGGGATAGGCCCCTCCCACCTCCAAAGACATGCACCTGAGGATAGGCCCCTCCCACTTCCAAAGACATGCACCTGGGGATAGGCCCCTCCCACTTCCAAAGACATGCACCTGGGGATAGCCCCCTCCCACCTCCAAAGACATGCACCTGGGGATAGGCCCCTCCCACCTCCAAAGACATGCATCTGGGGATAGGCCCCTCCCACCTCCAAAGACATACACCTGGGGATAGGCCCCTCCCACCTCCAAAGACATGCACCTGGGGATAGGCCCCTCCCACTTCCAAAGACATGCACCTGGGGATAGGCCCCTCCCACCTCCAAAGACAGCACCTGGGGATAGGCCCCTCCCACCTCCAAAGACATGCATCTTGGGATAGGCCCCTCCCACCTCCAAAGACAGCACCTGGGGATAGGCCCCTCCCACCTCCAAAGACATGCACCTGGGGATAGGCCCCTCCCACCTCCAAAAACATGCACCTGGGGATAGACCCCTCCCACCTCCAAAGACATGCACCTGGGGATAGGCCCCTCCCACCTCCAAAAACATGCACCTGGGGATAGGTTGATTGGCAACACTAAATGGTCCCTAGTGTGTGAATGTTGTCTGTCTATCTGTGTTGGCCCTGTGATGAGGTGGCGACTTGTCCAGGGTGTACCCCGCCTTCCGCCCGATTGTAGCTGAGATAGGCGCCAGCGCCCCCAGCGACCGCGAAAGGGAATAAGCGGTAGAAATGGATGGATGGATGGAAAACTGAGCTGTTTTTTTGTTTTTTTAAAGAAGGGCCTAAAACAGTGTTTCTCAAATGGGGGTACGTGAGATTTTTTTTTAAATATTCTGAAAAAATTAAAATATTATTTATAAATATATGTATTGAATAATACTTCAACAAAATATGAATGTAAGTTCATAAACTGTGAAAAAAAAATGCAACAATGCAATATTCAGTGTCAAAGCGCTTTGAGTACCTTGAAGGTAGAAAAGCGCTATACAAGTACAACCCATTTATTTATGTATTTATATATATCATTTATATTTATTTATTTATGAAAGAGACATTTTTGTAAACAAGTTAAATGTGTTTAATGATAATACAAGCATGTGTAACACATATAGATGTCTTTCTTTCACAAAGACAAGAATATAAGTTGGTGTATTACCTGATTCTGATGACTTGCATTGATTGGAATCAGACAGTAATGATGATAACGCCCACATTTTCAAATGGAGGAGAAAAAAAAGTTGTCCTTTCTGTACAATACCACATGAAAGTGGTTGGTTTTTGGCATCTAATTCATCCAGCTTCCATACACTTTACAAGAAAAACATTGGCGGCAAATTCCGTAGCTTGCTTGATTGACATTCACGGCACCCGAGGGTCTTGTGAGATGACGCTGGCTGCTGCCAGTTCATTATTATGAAAAAATGACAGAGAGGAAGGCCAGAAACACTTTTTATTTCAACAGACTTTCGCGCCGTCCCTTCCGTCAAAACTCTAAAGGCCGACTGCACATTTCCTATCTTCACAATAAAAGCCCTGCTTCATGCTTCCTGCGCTAACAAAATAAGAGTCTCGGACTTGTGCACGCCAGCTTTCTGAGGGATCGCTTGTGCACGCCAGTTTTCCGAGACTCCGTATTTAGTTGGCGATAAAAGTTCAGTTCATCGGACGTAAACAACAAAATACATGGACTGGGATGCAATAATGCAAATAAAATCAAGTGGATACCCGCATAAAACAGTAGATCGCTGCATGACCTCAGCTCAGGACAGATCTAGAACCGAGTCAGCATAGGAGTTCAAGTCCATAAGTGCTAAAGTAGAAATGTGCTAAATTGTTTCATATAATAAGTGTGATAAAATAAGACAGTAAACATCTCTATTGGCCTAGTAAATTAAAGTGCTGCTTTAGTTTTATTTTTTTAACATAGCCCTATTAGACTTAGGCTGTAATGATCCGCAAGGGAAATTGTTCCACACAGTAGCTCAGTCACAAAGGATGGAAAGGATAATGCACAAAAAGAGGGCAAAAACAAAAGGTATTAAGTCGACTAAAACTGTACCATAGTAGCAATATCTAATATAACATATATGTAATATTTACATATTATATATACAGTATATAATTAAGTTAAAGTCCCATAATACAGTCTATTATACAGCATTATTTACATGTGAATAATATAAATACAGTCTATTATACAGCATTATTCACATGTGAATAGTATAAATACAGTCTATTATACAGCATTATTCACATGTGAATAATATAAATACAGTCTATTATACAGCATTCTTCACGTGATAATATTATAAATACAGTCTAATATACAGCATTATTCACGTGTGAATAATATAAATACATTCTATTATACAACATTATTCATGTGTGAATAATATAAATACAGTCTATTATACAGCATTATTCACGTGTGAATAATATAAATACAGTCTATTATACAGCATTATTCACGTGTGAATAATATAAATACAGTCTATTATACAGCATTATTTACATGTGAATAATATAAATACAGTCTGTTATACAGCATTATTCACGTGTGAATAATATAAATACAGTCTGTTATACAGCATTATTCACATGAGAATATTATAAATACAGTCTATTATACAGCATTACTCACGTGTGAATAATTTAAATACAGTCTATTATACAGCATTATTCATGTGTGAATAATATAAATACAGTCTATTATTCAACATTATTCACATGTGAATAATATAAATACAGTATTATGCAGTATTATTCACGTGTGAATGGTATAAATAGTCTATTATACATTCAGGTACAGTCAAAGTAGCAATGATTGCCACAAACACTCTAAGTGCGGCGAAATTATCCTCTGCATTTGACCCATCCCCTTATTCCACCCCCTGGGAGGTGAGGGGAGCAGTGAGCAGCAGCGGTGGCTGCGCCCGGGAATAACTTTTGCTGATTTAACCCCTAATTCCAACCCTTGATGCTGAGTGCCTAGCAGGGAGGTAACAGGTCCCATTTTTACAGTCTTTGGTATGACTCGGCCGGGGTTTGAACTCACGACCTACCGATATATATATACTGATATTGTCACGACGGGGTTTTCTCAGCTTACTGCGGGGTTCGTTCTCCCGAAATGCAGACGGACTACTCCGGACAAGGCGTGCAGGTAAAAACATGATTTAATTCTCTAAACTCTAAAAAGGTAAAACAAAAAAAAAACTGAAAACGAGGCGAAGGCACAACGTCGCTAATCACACTCGGAGTCAAAGCAAAATACTTAGCATAAACTATGGCAAGGAAAACTTACGAGGTGTGGCATGAACAAACAAAACTTGCGTGACTGTCGCCTAAGCAAACAATGAGGCCAGGACGACTGACTGGCAAAGACAAGCTTAAATGATGCCTCTGATTAGTGGTTGACAGCAGCTGAGCGTGGGGCCACTAACCAGAGGCAGGTCAACCCAATAAATCCCCATGGTGACCAAAATAAGCTACAAACTGTAGTTACTGACAGTGGTTTTCTGAAGTGTTCCTGAGCCCATCTGGTGATATCCTTTACACACTGGCGTCCCTTTTTGATGCAGCACCGCCTGAGGGATCAAAGGTCCATAATATCATCGCTTATGTGCAGTGATTACTCCCAATGTCAGTAACTACAGTTTGTTGCTTTATCTGCAAATGCAAGTTAAAACTTTACTATGCAAAGTGAAAGCCTTTTATCAACAACACCCAGAAACAATGCCGGCTTTGTTAGGCCCTTGCTCAACAAAGATGGACTGGTGCAAAGTGGAAAAGTGTTCTGTGGTTTGACCAATCCACATTTCCCAAGAAGAAGTAGGAGAAGTCGAAATAGAAAAAGAAGAAGAAATAGAAGAAGAAGATGAAACAGAATAAGAAGAAGACTAAATAAAAGAAGAAGAAAAAAGAGAAGAAGACAGAATAGAAGAAGAAATAGAAGAAGAAGACAAAATAGAAGAAGAAGAATACGATAGCGAAGATGAAAAAGACGGAATAGAAGAAGAAAGAGAAGAAGAAGACGGAATAAAAGAAGAACAAGAAAAAGAAGTAGACAAAATAGAAGAAGAAGAAAGAGAAGATGAGGAAGACTAAATTATAGAAGAAGATGACGGAATAGAAGAAGACGAAAGCAAAGATGAAGAAGACAGAATAGAAGAAGAAGAAAGAGAAGAAGAAGGAGAAGACAGAACAAAAGAAGAGGTAGACAAAATAGAAGAAGAAGAAGAAAGAGAAGATGAAGAAAACTAAATTATAGAAGGAGAAGATGACAGAATAGAAGAAGAAGAAAGAGGAGAAGAAGAAGACAGAATAGAAGAAAAAGAAGAACAAGGAGAAGAAAAAGAATAAGTAAACACAATATAAGATGAAGAAGTAAAAGAAGACAAAATAGAACAAAAAGTATAAGAAGTAATAGAAGAAGAAGACAAAATAAATGAAGAAGAAGAAGAAGATGAAATAGAAGAAAGAAAAGAAGACAGAATAGAAAAAGAAGAAGAAGAAAGAGAAGATTAAGAAGACGGAATAGAAGAAGAAGAAAAATAAGAAGTGGACAAAACAGCAGAAGAAGAAAGTGAAGAAGTAGAAGACAAAATAGAATACAAAGACGGAATAGAAGGAGAAAGAAAAAACAGAATAGAAGAAGAAGACAAAATAGAAGAAGACAGAATAGAAGAAGAAAAAGAAGAACAAGAAGAAGAAAAAGAAGTAGACAAAATAGAAGAAAAAGAATAAGAAGAAATAGAATAAGAAGACAAAATAGAAGAAGAAGAAGTACACTAAATAGAAGAAGAAGAAGAAAGAAAGAAGAAGAAGACGAAATAGAAGAAGAAGACAGAATAGAAGAAGATGAAAGAGAAGAAGAACAAGAAGAAGTAGACAAAATAGAAGATGAAGAACATAAAGAAGACAAAATAGAAGAAAAGGAATAAGAAGAAATAAAAGAAGAAGAAAATGAAATAGATGAAGAAACAGAAAGGGGGGCGGTATAGCTCGGTTGGTAGAGTGGCCGTGCCAGCAACTTGAGGGTTGCAGGTTCGATTCCCGCTTCCGCCATCCTAGTCACTGCCGTTGTGTCCTTGGGCAAGACACTTTACCCACCTGCTCCCAGTGCCACCCACACTGGTTTAAATGTAACTTAGATATTGGGTTTCACTATGTAAAGCGCTTTGAGTCACTAGAGAAAAGCGCTATATAAATATAATTCACTTCACAAGAAAGAGAAGAAGAAGAAGATGGAATTGAAGAAGAAGAAGTAGACACAATAGAAGAAGACAAAGAAGAGGTGTTGTAAAACAAACAAAGAGCATGGACTTCCTCTCCACCGCAGCAGCAAGTGTGAGACCACACAGCTCCAAAACAAACTGAAGACGTAAAAAAACCACAACAACTTGTAGATGAAAGTTATTATTATTTCTATTATTATTAATATTATTATTATTATTGTTATTATTTCCCCGGAATTGAATGTGGCTTTGTGAGGCGCAGCGTTTGTGCTGAAATGACATTTTGGAGACAAGTGAGGTAATTGTCGGCCCCTTAAAGATGTCTTGTTTGTGACGGGCAGGTAATTATGTCTCTTCCTCCACCTCCACCTCCACCTCCTCCTCCTCTCCATTTTCTCTTCTTGTCATCCTGGAAAAGAGGGATGCCATTTCAAATAGTCTCTGATTAAGATGGCGATAAACACGACCTTCGCCCAATCACATGTTTTCTTCAAGTTGCTCCTCTTAGACTTCTTCTTTTTGTGTGCTGTTCACGCAGCAGGAAAACTTTTAACTACAGATGTCCGATAATGGCTGTTTCGCCCATTTTCCAAAATTGTCCAGCTCTTAATTAATGATTCCGATATCAACCGATACTGATATATACAGTTGTGGAATTAAGACATTATTATGCCACATTTAGTTGGGATGCATTAAACCAGGGGTGCCCATTACGTCGATGGCGAGCTACCAGTCGACCGCGGGGGGTGTGTCAGTCCATCTCCAGCCAGGCTTTTAAAAAAAATAGACCTAAAAATGAGTGATCATCAATCTTCAGCAAGACGTCACTTAAATGACATTCACGGTACCGGAGGGTCTTGTGAGATGACGCTGGCTGCTGCAAGATCATTGTTATGAAAATATGACCGAGAGGAAGGCGAGAAACACTTTTTATTTCAACAGACTCTCGCGCCGTACCTTCCGTCAAAACTCTAAAGGCCGACTGCACATTTCCTATCTTCACAATAAAAGCCCTGCTTCATGCTGCCTGCGCTAACTAAATACAGAGTCTCGGAAAACTGGCGTGCACAAGCGATCCCTCAGAAAGCTGGCGTGCACATCACTTGTGCACACCAGCTTTCTGAGACTCTTATTTTGTTAGCGCAGGCAGCATGAAGCAGGGCTTTTATTGTTATTCTAAAAACTGTCATCTGTATACTCTAGCCTTTAAATAGACCTCCTTTTTAGACCAGTTGATCTGCCGCTTCTTTTCTTTCTCCTATGTCCCCCCCTCCCTTGTGGAGGGGGTCCGGTCCGATGACCATGGATGAAGTACTGACTGTCCAGAGTCGAGACCCAGGATGGACCGCTCGCCTGTATCGGTTGGGGACATCTCTACGCTGCTGATCCGCTTGAGATGGTTTCCTGTGGACGGGACTCTCACTGCTGTCTTGGAGCCACTATGGATTGAACTTTCACAGTATCATGTTAGACCCGCTCGACATCCATTGCTTTCGGTCCCCTAGAGGGGGGGGGGTTGCCCACATCTGAGGTCCTCTCCAAGGTTTCTCATAGTCAGCATTGTCACTGGCGTCCCACTGAATGTGAATTCTCCCTGCCCACTGGGTGTGAGTTTTCCTTGCCCTTTTGTGGGTTCTTCCGAGGATGTTGTAGTCGTAATGATTTGTGCAGTCCTTTGAGACATTTGTGATTTGGGGCTATATAAATAAACATTGATTGATTGATTGAAATGTGCAGTCGGCCTTTAGAGTTTGGACGGAAGGGACGGCGCGAAAGTCTGTTGAAATAAAAAGTGTTTCTGGCCTTCCTCTCTGTCATTTTTTCATAATAATGAACTGGCAGCAGCCAGCGTCATCTCACAAGACCCTCGGGTGCCGTGAATGTCAATCAAGCAAGCTACGGAATTTGCCGCCAATGTTTTTCTTGTAAAGTGTATGGAAGCTGGATGAATTAGATGCCAAAAACCAACCACTTTCATGTGGTATTGTACAGAAAGGACAACTTTTTTTCTCCTCCATTTGAAAATGTGGGCGTTATCATCATTACTGTCTGATTCCAATCAATGCAAGTCATCAGAATCAGGTAATACACCAACTTATATTCTTGTCTTTGTGAAAGAAAGACATCTATATGTGTTACACATGCTTGTATTATCATTAAACACATTTAACTTGTGTACAATAATGTCTCTTTCATAAATAAATAAATATAAATGATATATATAAATGAGGTAGATCCCCTCGAGTTGGTCAATTGAAAAGTAGCTCGCCTGCAGAAAACGTGTGGGCACCCCTGATTTAAAGAATGTAACTTTACCATGAATTGATTAATGTGAACCCTGACTTAAAACAAGTTGAAAAACTCATTGGGGTGTGTGGAGGTCTCGCCTCTCCGGGTTTTTCGGACCATAAATTACCGACACAGCGGCTCTTCCACGTTGACAACACTGTTTTATTGTACAATAAAAGTGCAAAGTCTTTCGGAGTGCTTTTAAAGTCCTACTGAAAGCCACTACTAGCGACCACGCAGTCTGATAGTTTATATATCAATGATGAAATATTAACATTGCAACACATGACAATACGGCCGCTTTAGTTTAATAAATTGCAATGAGTGTCTTGTTGAAATCGTCGCGGTATGATGACACGTGCGCGTGACATCACGGATTGTGTTTGTTCCAGCCTGATCCCGGCTATAAGTCGTCTGCTTTAATCGCATAATTCCACAGTATTCTGGACGTCTGTGTTGCTGAATCTTTTGCAATTTGTTCAATGAATAATGGAGACGTCAAAGAAGAAAGATGTAAATGGGAAGCGGTGTATTACAGCTGCCTTTAGCCACACAAACACAGCCGGTGTTTCCTTGTTTACATTCCCGAAGGTGAAGCTTTAGTATGGAACAGAGCGGTCAAGCGAACATGTCAATCGGCAGGTTTCGGTGAGAAAATAAATAAATAAATAATAAATGGGTTGTACTTGTATAGCGCTTTTCTACCTTCAAGGTACTCAAAGTGCTTTGACACTACTTCCACATTCACACACACATTCACACACTGATGGAGGGAGCTGCCATGCAAGGCGCCAACTAGCACCCATCAGGAGCAAGGGTGAAGTGTCTTGCTCAGGACACAACGGACGTGACGGGTTTGGTTCTAGGTGGGATTTGAACCAGTGACCCTCGGGTTGCGCACGGCCACTCTCCCACTGCGCCACGCAGTGGTAATAAGTCGGCTCTTACCGTAGACATGAGCAGAGCTCTTGTCGTTCCTCATGCACCTGTTGAAGAGGCAGCTGCGGATTTTCTTGCCTCCTCCGACCGGCCGCCCCCGAACGTGGGATGCTTCCACTGTGGAGGAGTGGGAAAAAAAGCTCAGACTGGCCCAAACGGCTGCCTTCGCTTCGCCTCGTCGAGAAACGTGGCTTCCCTCAGAGACACTGGCGGTCACCGCACCCGTGGCCACACCCCTTCGACTTTCATATAATCTCACTAAAACACTAGTAACACAATAAGCAGATAAGGGATTTTCCAGAATGATCCTAGTAAATGTGTCTAATAACATCTGAATCGCTCCCACTGCCCTGTATTTTTTTTTTTTTTCTAGTCCTTCACTCTATTTTATTCCACGAATCTTTCATCGTCGCCCAAATTAATGGGGAAATGGTCGCATTCTCGGTCTGAGTCGCTTTCGCTGCTGGTGGCCATGATTGTAAACAATGTGCGGATGTGATTGTTACGCTTCTGCACCTGAGTCCTCATTTTCACCCGGACATAACAAAATACAGTCTATTATACATTCAAGTACAGTCAAGGTGACTTTAAGGTTTTACTACTTACGTATAAAATACTACACGGTCTAGCTCCATCCTATCTTGCCGATTGTATTGTACCATATGTCCCGGCAAGAAATCTGCGTTCAAAGGACTCCGGCTTATTAGTGATTCCCAAAGCCCAAAAAAAGTCTGCGGGCTATAGAGCGTTTTCCGTTCGGGCTCCAGTACTCTGGAATGCCCTCCCGGTAACAGTTGGAGATGCTACCTCAGTAGAAGCATTTAAGTCTCACCTTAAAACTCATTTGTATACTCTAGTCTTTAAATAGACTCCCTTTTTAGACCAGTTGATCTGCCGTTTCTTTTCTTTTTCCTCCTACGTCCCACTCTCCCTTGTGGAGGGGGTCCGGTCCGATCCGGTGGCCATGTACTGCTTGCCTGTGTATCGGCTGGGGACATCTCTGCGCTGCTGATCCGCCTCCGCTTGGGATGGTTTCCTGCTGGCTCCGCTGTGAACGGGACTCTCGCTGCTGTGTTGGATCCGCTTTGGACTGGACTCTCGCGACTGTGTTGGATCCATTATAGACCTCCTTTTTAGACCAGTTGATCTGCCGCTTCTTTTCTTTCTCCTATGTCCCCCCCTCCCTTGCGGAGGGGGTCCGGTCCGATGACCATGGATGAAGTACTGGCTGTCCAGAGTCGAGACCCAGGATGGACCGCTCGCCTGTATCGGTTGGGGACATCTCTACGCTGCTGATCCGCCTCCGTTTGGGATGGTTTCCTGTGGACGGGACTCTCGCTGCTGCTGTCTTGGATCCGCTTTGAACTGAACTCTCGCGGCTGTGTTGGATCCATTATGGATTGAACTTTCACAGTATCATGTTAGACCCGCTCGACATCCATTGCTTTCGGTCCCCTAGAGGAGGGGGGGTTGCCCACATCTGAGGTCCTCTCCAAGGTTTCTCATAGTCAGCATTGTCACTGGCGTCCCACTGGATGTGAATTCTCCCTGCCCACTGGGTGTGAGTTTTCCTTGCCCTTTTGTGGGTTCTTCCGAGGATGTCGTAGTCGTAATGATTTGTGCAGTCCTTTGAGACATTTGTGATTTGGGGCTATATAAATAAACATTGATTGATTAATTGATTGATTATGGATCGAACTTTCACAGTATCATGTTAGACCCGCTCGACATCCATTGCTTTCCTCCTCTCCAAGGTTCTCATAGTCATCATTGTCACCGACGTCCCACTGGGTGTGAGTTTTTCCTTGCCCTTATGTGGGCCTACCGAGGATGTCGTGGTGGTTTGTGCAGCCCTTTGAGACACTAGTGATTTAGGGCTATATAAGTAAACATTGATTGATTGATTGATATTATGTTAGATCCACTATGGACTGGACTCTCACTATTATGTTAGATCCACTATGGACTGGACTCTCACTATTATGTTAGATCCACTATGGACTGGACTCTCACTATTATGTTAGATCCACTATGGACTGGACTCTCACTATTATGTTAGATCCACTATGGACTGGACTCTCACACTATTATGTTAGATCCACTATGGACTGGACTCTCACACTATTATGTTAGATCCACTATGGACTGGACGCTCACTATTATGTTAGATCCACTATGGACTGGACTCTCACTATTATGTTAGATCCACTATGGACTGGACTCTCACTATTATGTTAGATCCACTATGGACTGGACTCTCACTATTATGTTAAATCCACTATGGACTGGACTCTCACTATTATGTTAGATCCACTATGGACTGGACTCTCACTATTATGTTAGATCCACTATGGACTGGACTCTCACTATTATGTTAGATCCACTATGGACTGGACTCTCACTATTATGTTAGATCCACTATGGACTGGACTCTCACTATTATGTTAGATCCACTAGGGACTGGACTCTCACTATTATGTTAGATCCACTATGGACTGGACTCTCACTATTATGTTAGATCCACTATGGACTGGACTCTCACTATTATGTTAGATCCACTATGGACTGGACTTTCACTATTATGTTAGATCCACTATGGACTGGACTCTCACTATTATGTTAGATCCACTATGGACTGGACTCTCACTATTATGTTAGATCCACTATGGGCTGGACTCTCACTATTATGTTAGATCCACTATGGACTGGACTCACACTATTATGTTAGATCCACTATGGACTGGACTCTCACTATTATGTTAGATCCACTATGGACTGGACTCTCACTATTATGTTAGATCCACTTTGGACTGGACTCTTGCGACTGTGTTGGATCCATTATGGATTGAACTTTCACAGTATCATGTTAGACCCGCTCGACATCCATTGCTTTCCTCCTCTCCAAGGTTCTCATAGTCATTATTGTCACCGACGTCCCACTGGGTGTGAGTTTTTCCTTGCCCTTATGTGGGCCTACCGAGGATGTCGTAGTGGTTTGTGCAGCCCTTTGAGACACTAGTGATTTAGGGCTATATAAGTAAACATTGATTGATTGATTGAAAGAATTTGACCCATCCCCTTGATCACCCCCTGAGAGGTGAGGGGAGCAGTGAGCAGCAGCGCTGGCTACGCCCGGGAATATTTTTTGCTGATTTAACCCCCAATTCTAACCCTTTATGCTGAGTGCCAAGCAGGGAGGTAACAGCTCCCTTTTTTTAAAGTCTTTAGTATGACTCAGTTCGATGAAAAAAAGGGCACTTCTGACAATGACTTTTCACCCCAACTCGATTTGAACTTTTGGTGTGAGTGAGCGCCTCACAGTCAAGCACAAGATGGAAGCCATGAAATGACGGCGTGGTCTCATCGACGCACATGGCGTCGTAAACACGGACAACCACTGCCATCTGTGTGCGGGCACCGAGGGCCGCGGGACGGAGGAAAGGACAGATGGCGATAAGAGAGAACAAACGAGCAGGCGAGGGGGCTTCAGGCGATGTTAGCTTTGAGATCATCCTCTTGTAACGCCCACAGGTGCGTTACCGCCAAGAGAAACCAGGCGGCGTTGGCGCCGCCACCCAACGACAGTCAGCTGAGTCTAAAGCAGGGCTGTCCCAATCGTTTACCAGCCCGCCGCACATTCTGCAAAAATTGCAAAATTTGTAATATTCCATCCATCTTCTTCCGCTTATCCGAGGTCGGGTCGCGGGGGCAGCAGCCTAAGCAGGGAAACCCAGACTTCCCTCTCCCCAGCCACTTCGTCCAGTTCTTCCCGGAGGATCTTGAGGCGTTCCCAGGCCAGCCGGGAGACATAGTCTTCCCAACGTGTCCTGGGTCTTCCCCGTGGCCTCCTACCGGTCGGACGTGCCCTAAACACCTCCCTAGGGAGGCGTTCGGGTGGCATCCTGACCAGATGCCCGAACCACCTCATCTGGCTCCTCTCCATGTGGAGGAGCAGCGGCTTTACTTTGAGTTCCTCCCGGATGGCAGAGCTTCTCACCCTATCTCTAAGGGAGAGACCTGGAAACTCATTTGGGCCGCTTGTACCCGTGATCTTATCCTTTCGGTCATGACCCAAAGCTCATGACCATAGGTGAGGATGGGAACGTACATCGACCGGTAAATTGAGAGCTTTGCCTTCCGGCTCAGCTCCTTCTTCACCACAACAGATCGGTACAACGTCCGCATTACTGAAGACGCCGCACCGATCCGCCTGTCGATCTCACGATCCACTCTTCCCTCACTCGTGAACAAGACTGCGAGGTACAAACCCCGTTTCCATATGAGTTGGGAAATGGTGTTAGATGTAAATATAAACAGAATACAATGATTTGCAAATCCTTTTCAAGCCATATTCAGTTGAATATGCTACAAAGACAACATATTTCATGTTCAAACTCATAAACATGTTTTTGTGTACAAATAATCATTAACTTTAGAATTTGATGCCAGCAACATGTGACAAAGAAGTTGGGAAAGGTGGCAATAAATACTGATAAAGTTGAGGAATGCTCATCAAACACCTATATGGAACATCCCACAGGTGTGCAGGCTAATTGGGAACAGGTGGGTGCCATGATTGGCTATAAAAGCAGCTTCCATGAAATGCTAAGTAATTCACAAACAAGGATGAGGCGAGGGTCACCATTTTTAAGCAAATTGTCGAACAGTTTTAGAACAACATTTCTCAACGAGCTATTGCAAGGAATTTAGGGATTTCAACATCTACGCTCCGTAAAACCATCAAAAAGTTCAGAGAATCTGGAGAAATCACTGCACGTAAGCCATGATATTACAGACCTTTGATCCCTCAGGCGGTACCGCATCAACAACCGACATCGGTGTGTAAAGGATATCACCATGTGGGCTCAGGAACACTTCATAAAACCACTGTCAGTAACTACAGTTGGTCGCTACATCTGTATGTGCAAGTTAAAACTCTACTATGCAAAGAAAAACCCATTTATCAACAACATCCAGGAACGCCACCGGCTTGGCTGGGCCCGAGCTCATCTAAGATGGACTGATGCAAAGTGGAAAAGTGTTCTGTGGTCTGACAAGTCCACATTTTAAATTATAATTGGAAACTGTGGACGTGGTGTCCTCCGGAACAAAGAGGAAAAGAACCATCCGGATTGTTATAGGTGCAAAGTTCAAAAGCCAGCATGTGTGATGGTATGGGGGTGTATTAGTGCCCAAGGCATGGGTAACTTACACATCTGTGAAGGCACCATTAATGCTGAATGGTCCATACAGGTTTTGGAACAACATATGTTGTCATACACGCAACGTTATCATGGACGCCCCTGCTTATTTCAGCAAGACAATGCCAAGCCATGTGTTACAACAGCGTGGCTTCGTAGTAAAAGAGTGCGGGTACTTTCCTGGCCCGCCTGCAGTCCAGACCTGTCTCCCATCGAAAATGTGTGGCGCATTATGAAGCGTAAAATACGACAACAAGACCCCGGACTTTTGAAGGACTGAAGCTCTACATAAAACAAGAATGGGAAAGAATTCCACTTTCAAAGCTTCAACAATTAGTTTCCTCAGTTCCCAAACGTTTATTGAGTGTTGTTAAAAGAAAAGGTGATGTAACACAGTGGTGAACATGCCCTTTCCCAACTACTTTGGCACTTGTTGCAGCCATGATATTCTAAGTTAATTATTATTTGCAAAAAATATTAAGTTTATGAGTTTGAACATCAAATATGTTGTCTTTGTAGCATATTCAACTGAATATGGGTTGAAAAGGATTTGCAAATCATTGTATTCTGTTTATATTTACATCTAACACAATTTCCCAACTCATATGGAAACGGGGTTTGTAGAATTTAATGGAATTGTCTTGCTGAAATAAGCAGGGGCGTCCACACGTGTTGCTCCAAAACCTGTATGTACCTTTCAGCATTAATGGTGCCTTCACAGATGTGTAAGTTACCCATGCCTTGGGCACTAATACACACCCATACCATCACACATCCTGGCTTTTACACTTTGTGCCTATAACAATCCGGATGATTCTTTTCCTCTTTGTTCCGGAGGACACCACATCCTCTGTTTCCAAATATATTTTGAAATTTGGACTCGTCAGACCACAGAACACATTTCCACTTTGCATCAGTCCTTCTTAGGTGAGCTCGGGTCCAGCCAAGCCGGCGGCGTTCCTGGGTGTTGTTGATAATTGGCTTTGGCTTTGCATAGTAGAGTTTTAACTTGCACTTACAGATGTAGCGACCAACTGTAGTTACTGACAGTGGTTTTATGAAGTGTTCCTGAGCCCACATGGTGATATCCTTTACACACCGATGTCGGTTGTTGATGCGGTACCGCCTGAGGGCTCAAAGGTCCGTAATATCATGGCTTACGTGCAGTGATTTCTCCAGATTCTCTGAACCCTTTGATGATTTTACGGACCATAGATGGTAAAATCCCTAAATTCCTCGCAATAGCTCGTTGAGAAATGTTGTTCTAAAACTGTTCGACAATTTGCTTACAAAGTGGTGACCCTCGCCCCATCCTTGTTTGTGAATTACTTAGCATTTCACGGAAGCTGCTTTTATACCCAATCATGGCACCCACCTGTTCCCAATTAGCCTGCACACCTGTGGGATGTTCCAAATAAGTGTTTGGTGAGCATTCCTCAACTTTATCAGTATTTATTGCCACCTTTCCCAACTTCTTTGTCACGTGTTGCTGGCATCAAATTCTAAAGTTAATGATTATTTGCACACAAAAAAAACATGTTTATGAGTTTGAACATCAAATATGTTGTCTTTGTAGCATATTCAACTGAATATGGCTCGAAAATGATTTGCAAATCCGTTTATATTTACATTTAACACAGTTTCCCAACTCATATGGAAACGGGGTTAGTACACACAGTTTGCACCACATCTGGCTTACCTACCTGCAGTATTGCAAGATAAGCCTTGTTGTTTGCTACATTTTGCACCATTGATCCCCTTGTAAGTCATGGGTGTTGGCCTTGTAATTTTCTTTAGTTACACAACGTTCAATTCCAGCACGAAGGCCGAGCACGTACCACACGCGCTCTGCAACCGAGGTGGTTTTAACGTTGAGGCGGGGAGACGTGCGGGCAGGATAAAGCGCCGCCTGGCAGGCGCATAAACACTAAAAAAGCTTTACTAGGACAGGACTTGCAAGGGTTTTTATTGGCTTTTTTACACTCGATTAACGTCAATTGATCCCCTAAACCTCCACAGCCCACAGTACAAAACGCCACCGGTCGCTGGCAAATGGTCCGCGGCCGCCGTGAGAGAAGAAGAAGGGGAAACAGATGCATGCTGTGCAGGAATGTGGAATTGTTACCGAGTGTTTTGTCTTGCATCCACTCCTTATTACTCGCCAGCACCTGCAAAGGCTTTTTATGGCTCGCTGTGCTGGAGTGACAACACCTGGCACGGCGGCATGAAAGCCCTGAAATTGAACCAACCCCAAGGGTGCTTGATGTCCGCCCTCGCGTCTAAACTGAGCCTCTGGATGCTGCTCTATTTACCCGGGGGAGAGTCGGGGTAAAGCACTCGCTTCAGAATCCCATTTCACCCACTCTTAACTACTCCGCCTCCTTGCCGCCATCTTGGGCAGGGCTCCAGCGCGCCCCGGCCTGCCATCGGACCATCGCTTCCGCCTCTCCACATCCAACAAAAATCTATATTTTTTTTTTTATAGTGAGTCTCAGACTAGAACTGCAGCTCTAGGAGAAGAAGTGCAGACTACTTCCATCAGCCATGGCTGTAAGTCATTGGAAAATGTCGTTGTGTATTTGAAGGTGGCGTGATGGGTGATGAGCCAAGGAGACGCCATGGGGAATCGTCGAACAAAGAGCTTTATTTTGTTAAAGCGAGCCTCAGACTAGAACTGCAGCTCCAGGAGAAGAATTTGCAACCGTTTACACCACATATTGATTGATTGATCGAGACTATTTTTAGTAGATTGCACAGTACAGTACATATTCCGTACAATTGACTACTAAATGGTAACACCCCAATAAGTTTTCAACCCATTTAAGTCGGGGTCCATCCATCCATTTTCTACCGCTTATTCCCTTTTGGGGTCGCGGGGGGCGCTGGCGCCTATCTCAGCTACAATCGGGCGGAAGGCGGGGTACACCCTGGACAAGTCGCCACCTTATCTCAGGGCCAACACAGATAGACAGACAACATTCACACACTAGGGACAATTAAGTGTTGCCAATCAACCTATCCCCAGGTGCATCCACGTTAATCAATTCATGGTACCTGCTATGTGACATTTGTTAACTGTTAGCATGCAAACAATAGCATGTTGGCAAGCTAACTTAAAGCGTGCTAAATTTTTCCATCTAATTTTACACTTTTTTTCTCTATTTTTCCAGCCATACACCTGAGCGTCATATAAGTTGGTATGAGAAAGACGCTAACTATTAGCATGCTAACATTAGCATGCTAACTTTTTGAGCTAGTTTTGCAACTGTCTACACCACAGTCATATCACTTGCTATGTGACATTTGTTAACTCTTACATTCAAACAATAGCATGTTGGCAAGCTAACTTAAAGCATGCTAAGTTTTTTTATCTAATTTTAACTTTTTTCTCTATTTTCACAGCCGTACACCTTAAAGTCATATCACTTGGCATGTGAAAGAAGCTAACTATTATCATGCTAACATTAGCATGCTAACTTTTTGAGCTAGTTTTGCAACTGTCTACACAACAGTCATATCACTTGCTATGTGACATTTATTAACTCTTACATTCAAACAATAGGATGTTGGCAAGCTAACTTAAAGCATGCTAAGTTTTTCATCTATTTTCTTCAATTTTTTTCTCTATTTTTGCAGCCATACACCTAAGAGTCATATAACTTGGTATGTGAAAGAAGCTAACTATTAGCATGCTAACATTTGCATGCTCACTTTTTGAGCTAATTTTGCAACCGTTTACACCACAGTCATATCACTTGCTATTTTACATTTTATTAACTGTTAACATGCAAACAATAGCATGCTGGCATGCTAACTTAAGAATGCTACGTTTTTCATCTAATTTTACACTTTTTTTCTCTATTTTTGCAGCCATACACCTTAGAGTTATATAACTTGGTATGTGAAAGAAGCTAACTATTAGCATGCTAACATTTGCATGCTCACTTTTTGAGCTAATTTTGCAACCGTTTACACCACAGTCATATCACTTGCTATGTGACATTTGTTAACTGTTAGCATGCAAACGATAGCATGTTGGCGAGCTAACTTAAGAATGCTAAGTTTTTTATCTAATTTTAAACGTTTTTCTCTATTTTCACAGCCGTACACCTTAAAGTCATATCACTTGGCATGTGAAAGAAGCTAACTATTATCATGCTAACATTAGCATGCTAACTTTTTGAGCTAGTTTTGCAACTGTCTACACCACAGTCATATCACTTGCTGTGTGACATTTGTTAACTCTTACATTCAAACAATAGCATGTTGGCAAGCTAACTTAAAGCATGCTAAGTATTTTTTATATATTTTCTTCACTTTTTTCTCTATTTTCACAGCCATACACCTTAGAGTCATATAACTTGGTATGTGAAAGAAGCTAACTATTAGCATGCTAACATTTGCATGCTCACTTTTTGAGCTAATTTTGCAACCGTTTACACCACAGTCATATCACTTGCTATGTGACATTTGTTAACTGTTAGCATGCAAACGATAGCATGTTGGCGAGCTAACTTAAGAAGGCTAAGTTTTTTATCTAATTTTAAACTTTTTTCTCTATTTTCATAGCCGTAAACCTTTAAGTCATATCACTTGGCATGTGAAAGAAGCTAACTATTATCATGCTAACATTAGCATGCTAACTTTTTGAGCTAGTTTTGCAACTGTCTACACAACAGTCATATCACTTGCTATGTGACATTTATTAACTCTTACATTCAAACAATAGCATGTTGGCAAGCTAACTTAAAGCATGCTAAGTTTTTCATCTATTTTCTTCAATTTTTTATCTATTTTTGCAGCCATACACCTTAGAGTCATATAACTTGGCATGTGAAAGAAGCTAACTTTTATCATGCTAACATTAGCATGCTAACTTTTTGAGCTAGTTTTGCAACTGTCTACACAACAGTCATATCACTTGCTATGTGACATTTATTAACTCTTACATTCAAACAATAGCATGTTGGCAAGCTAACTTAAAGCATGCTAAGTTTTTTATCTATTTTCTTCACTTTTTTTCTCTATTTTTGCAGCCATACACCTAAGAGTCATATAACTTGGTATGTGAAAGAAGCTAACAATTAGCATGCTAACTTTTTGAGCTAATTTTGCAACCGTTTACACCACAGTCATTTCACTTGCTATGTTACATTTGTTAACATGCAAACAATAGCATGCTGGCATGCTAACTTAAGAATGCTAAGTTTTTCATCTAATTTTACACTTTTTTCTCTATTTTCGCAGCCATACACCTTAGAGTCATGTAACTTGGTATGTGGAAGACGCTAACTATTTGCATGCTAACATTAGCGTGCTAACTTTTTGAGCTAGTTTTGCAACTGTCTACACCACAGTCATATCACTTGCTGTGTGACATTTGTTAACTCTTACATTCAAACAATAGCATGTTGGCAAGCTAACTTAAAGCATGCTAAGTTTTTTATCTAATTCTAACTTTTTTTCTCTATTTTCACAGCCGTACACCTTAAAGTCATATCACTTGGCATGTGAAAAAAGCTAACTATTATCATGCTAACATTAGCATGCTAACTTTTTGAGCTAGTTTTGCAACTGTCTACACAACAGTCATATCACTTGCTGTGTGACATTTGTTAACTGTTACATTCAAACAATAGCATGTTGGCAAGCTAACTTAAAGCATGCTAAGTTTTTTATCTATTTTCTTCACTTTTTTTCTCTATTTTTGCAGCCATACACCTTAGAGTCATATAACTTGGTATGTGAAAGAAGCTAACTATTAGCATGCTGACTTTTTGAGCTAATTTTGCAACCGTTTACACCACAGTCATATCACTTGCTATGTGACATTTGTTAACTGTTAACATGCAAAAAATAGCATGCTGGCATGCTAACTTAAGAATGCTAAGTTTTTTATCTAATTTTAAACGTTTTTCTCTATTTTCACAGCCGTACACCTTAAAGTCATATCACTTGGCATGTGAAAGAAGCTAACTATTATCATGCTAATATTAGTGTGCTAACTTTTTGAGCTAGTTTTGCAACTGTCCACACCACAGTCATATCACTTGCTATGTGACATTTGTTAACTCTTACATTCAAACGATAGCATGTTGGCAAGCTAACTTAAAGCATGCTAAGTTTTTTTTAATCTATTTTCTTCACTTTTTTCTCTATTTTTGCAGCCATACACCTTAGAGTCATATAACTTGGTATGTAAAAGAAG